>NC_133195.1:57145000-57275000 GCF_049306965.1 Danio rerio
CATTTCCCAATTTAAAATAGACTACCAAACTAAAATAATTTTTTTTCCTAAATTTTCAATACTCTAACCTAATATAGATTTACGATGAAGAGACAATCTCAGACCTTTTTACAATAAGACTACTATCATCATTTTAATCCAACAAACCCATACTTAATTGTACTTAAACCCATACATATTTTTCAAGTGAACTCTTTTATTTAATTTCTTTCCCAAAACTCTATTTATAGTAATTACTAAAAATAACAGGATGATTTTCTGACATGAACCCCTATCGGTGTATAATCTACTGTAAAACTTACATTGACACTGACTGAATGCATTCAAAATAATAAATAAATAAATAATAAATAAATAAATAAATAAATAAACAAACAAACAAACACATTTTGTTGCTGTATAATAATAAAACAATACAATTATTTTTGCATCCCTATAAATAAACACAAACTAAATAGTCTGCTGTTGTTTCACTGACATTCTAACAACTAAAATAAAAAAGTAATCATTATAATAATTAACATAATTATTGAGGAGTAAAAGAAAACACACTTAAGATGTAAATATAAATGTATAAGCATCACTCTGAAGCAGAAATGTGCGTGTGTGTGTGTGAAGCTCAGCAACAGCGCATCGCCTCGGCAACGATCCTTCTGCCGTTCCCATGGAGATGCACAACCCCGGCAACCATTTAACACTCGCAAACACTGACAAAACAGCAGGAGGTCAAACATCAGACTTATTATCATAATATACAATTATAAAACGTTATAACTGTGCTCAGATCAGTTCACTTTACTGATGACATTACTGACGATACTGAATTGATAACTCTAGAAATGCTTCATCTGTTCATATGGGTTTAATATCAACAGTCCAGGAAAAAGGTTATTGTTGTTTATATATTCAGTAATTACGGCTGTAATTAAAAGTAGTGCTTAGATGATGCACTGTGGACTAATATGAACAAACATTGAGCAGTTGTATTTTTATTAATCAACAATATCAATGTTTAGTAAAAAATATATATTAATTATACTGTATTTAATTAACTTATGCATTAATTAATGTCAACAAATGAAGCCCTTAAGTGTTAGAACTAAAGCTAGTAAAATAAATAAATAAATAAATAAATAAATTATTATATGCAAAACCTAAACCTTAAATATAATTGAGAAATGTAGATATACTACAATAATAAAATAGACTTAAAATATTTAGTATTTAAGCACTAAAAATACTCAATGGAAACACTAAAACTAAAATAAAACAAATTAAACCTAAATAATAATGCATTTTCTTAAAGAAATGTTGCTAGCTAATGGAAAATAGAGTCAATAGAAATAAAAACTAAATGAAATAAATCTAGTTAATCAAATCATCAATATTCTAAATAACAGATACATTAAACTAACTTTAAAAACAATGAAAATATAAAATATGAAACTGAAAAAGTATTTTAGCACTAAAAATACTCATTAAAAACACACTAAAACTAATATAAAGACAAAATAAACCTAAAAAATAATGCATTTTTTAGAATGTTGCTAACTAATGGTAAATAAAACAGATAAATTACGAATAAATAGAAAAAATAAAAATGTATTAAAGCTAAATAATCAGGTTTAATATTTGTAAAATTTTAAAAATAATATTAATTTTAAACACAATAAAAACGTAGAGCCATTTTTAACTGAGACTGTTTAGCATTTAAGCACTACAAATACTCATTGGAAACTCTAAAAGTGAAATGAAACATTAAACCTAAATAATAATGAGTTTAAAAACAATGTTGCTGGCTAATTGAAATTAAAATAGATAAATTATAAATAAATATAAATGAAAAATAATAAGGATCAATTAAAGCTAGATAGTCAGGTTTAATAATCGTAACATTTAAATTAATAATATTAATTTTAATCACTATAAAAGTAGAGCCATTTTTAACCGAGATTATTTAGTATTTTAGCAATTAAAATACTCATAGGAAACAGCCTAAACCTGAAATAAAAATAAATTAAGCCTAAATAATAATTCGTTTGTTAAAACAAATGTTGCTGACTAATTGAAAATACAATAAATAGAAATAAAAACTAAATGAAAAAAATATATATAATAATTAAACCTAATTATTCTAAATAATATAAACTAAACTAATTTTACCCACAATGAAGATTGAAAATATGAAATTAAAAATGTATTTAAGCACTAAAAATACTCATTGTAAACACACTAAAACTAAGATAAAAACAAAGTAAAACTAAATAATAATGCATTTGTTTAAAAAAATGCTTGCCAGCTAAATAAAAAGACCAAAAAAGAAATAGTAAATGAAAAAAATAAATAATCAAATTAATTAAACCTCAATAGCCTAAATAAATTGCATAAATAAAACCAAAAAAAAATTACATTGAAAATTTAAGTTCTGAAAAATACTCGTTGGAAACACACTAAAACTGAAACTACTTAAACCTAAATAATAACACTTTTCTTTTTTTGAAAAACAGTTGTTGCTAGATAATTGAAAACACGGTATATAGAAATAAAAACTAAATGAAAAATAAATAAATAAAATGAATCAAACCATCAATAAACTTAATAACATGAGTAAACTAATTTTACCAACAATCAAAATATAAAATATGAAACTGAAAATGTATTTAAGCACTAAAAATACTCAAAGGAAACACACTAAAACTGAAATAAAACAAATTAAACCTAAATAATAATGCATTTTCTTAAAGAAATGTTGCCAGCTAATGGAAAATACAGTCAATAGAAATAAAAACTAAATAAAATAAATAAAAATAATCAAATCATCAATATTCTAAATAACAAATAGATTAAACAAATTTTAAAAACAATGAAAATATAAAATATGAAACTGAAAAAGTATTTTAGCACTAAAAATACTCATTAAAAACACACTAAAACTAATATAAAGACAAAATAAACCTAAAACTTAAATAAATAAATAAATAAATGAATAATTAATTTAAAAATTTGATCTAAATCAAACCATCAATAATCTAAATAACATAAGTAAACCTAACTAATTTTACCAACAATTAAGAATGAAAATATTAAATTGAAAATGTATTTATAGACTGAAAACACTCATTAGAAACAAAGAAAAAACTAAGATAAAAAAACAAACTAAACCAAAATAAAATAAAATAAAAATAAAAATGCATTGTTGCAATTATTGGAATATTGCTAACTGATTGAAAATAAAATAAATAAAAAATAAACTGAGATACAATAAAAAAATAATACAAATATATTATAACAATTCAGATTTAACAGTTTAATTTTTTTTTTAACAGGTTTTAACTTTTAATAACAATATTAATTTTACCCATTTTAACCACCAGCTGAGATTTCCGCCACAGCGGAATGAACCGCCAACTTATCCAGCAAGTTTTTACGCAGCAGATGCCCTTCCAGCCGCAACCCATCTCAGGGAAACATCCATACACACATTCACATACACACTCATACACTACGGACAATTTAGCCCACCCAATTCACCTGTACCGCATGTGTTTGGACTGTGGGGGAAACCGGAGCACCCGGAGGAAACCCACGCGAACGCAGGGAAAACATGCAAACTCCACACAGATTTAGAATTTAAGCACTTTAAAATACTCATTAGAAACACACTAAAACTGAATCAAAAACAAAAGTAAACCTAAATAATAAAGCATTTTTTAAAACATTAAATGTTGCCAGCTTGAACAAAGAAAAATTAAAAATGAATACAAATAAAATGAAACAAATATTAAAGCTAATTAATCAGGTTTAATAATTGTAACATTTAAAGATATTAATTGTATCCACAGTATAATAGTAGAAATAAAAACCACCAACTGAGATTATTTAGCATTTAAGCACTAAAAACTCATTAGAAACACACTAAAGCTAAAATAAAAACAAAAATAAAGCTAAATAATTAGGCTTAATAAATAAAACATTTAAAAATCAGTTTCAGAAATAATATGCCAATGGTCTCAGCAAAATAAGCTCAGTTTCATATTATTCAGCTTGTTTTAATGAAAACATTTTGATTTAATGATTTGAAAAAACAGGACAAAGATGTATTTGTCTAAATAAATGATTATTAGTATTATTATTTTTGCAATTTAAGTTGTATTGTGTTCATCCGCTGCATGACAAACTAATACAAACACATATTACAGGTTGTTTACCCTGCACTGTAATAAACAATTAGTTGACTTTACTTAAAATTATGAGTAAACTTGACACCTTAAAAGCTTTTAAAAACAGTTTCAGTCCAGAATGCATGATTATACAGTGCTCAGCATAAATGAATGATATGTTTATCCTTTTTTCAGTGAGTATAGGCAGGGTAAAATAATATTTCAGTCACCATATATAATTAGAAATGGAACAATAATCCAACTAAATTTAAGCAAAATATTGCAAAAATTAAAAACAACCTACAAAAGTTCAACTCAATTCTATTTAGTTTTGCTTCTCTTGATTTTTCCGCTTTTTAAATTTGTATTTAATATTTTTCTAAATAAATAAATCTAAAAATCTAAAAAGATGACAAATAAATATAAATAAATATAAAAATATATATAAAAATACAAATTAAATAAATAAAAAAATTAAAAGAATAATTGAATAATAAATGAAATATGACTAAATAAAATAGGAATAAATATAGATATAAAAATGAAAAAAAATAAATAAATAAACAAAACATTAAATAACTGAACAAAATATTAAATAAATACAATAAAAATAAATGAAACTATAAATTAATAAAACTATAAAAATGTATAAATAAATAAAATATTAAAAGGATGAATGAATGAATAAATAAAACATTACATAAATAAATAATAAATAAATAAAATATAAGAAATATGAATAAATATAAAAATGAAAATAAATAAAATAAAATAATAAATAAAAATCAAATATTAAATAAATAAAATATAAATAAATATAAATATAAAAATGAATGAATGATTACAATATTAAATAAATGAATTAATTAATAAAATAATAAATAAATAAATAAATAAATAAATAAATAAATAAATAAATAAATAAATAATATATTTAGAAATGGAAAAATAATACAATTAAACTTAAGCAAAATATTGCAAAAATATATTACAACTTACAAAATTTCAACTCAATTCTATTTAGTTTTGCTTTTCTTGATTTTTCCTCTTTTTAAATTTGTATTTAATATTTTTCTATATCATATACATTTGGCTGTGCTAGTGTTTGGACTGTTATCATAAGTTATTTTGTCAGATAAGCTCCAGATTTGGCTTCAGTACTGCCTAATTTAAAGCATATGCACACATATAATATTGTAGAGCTTCCCATTATAATTATGAATGTAAAAGAGAGATTTGTGAGAGGTGCACTCATATATATGCTGAGCACGGTATGCTGTCATGGCTTTGCAATCAATAAATGTGATTATAATGGAAGTCAATGGGGCAAAAACAGCACATAACCAAAGGAGAGTCCATCAGAACAGTACACAGGGGTTAAGTAAAGTAAATAACCCCCTTTTACAGTGTACATGTGAAGGTCAGATGCTGAAAAAGCAGATCAGATCAGAAGATCAGCGCTATCGACTGTTTCTCAGAGCTCATATATACTGTACGTGAAGCAAACACATGCAGAAATCATCAGCAGCGGTTATTCTTTAACAGAACACACACACACACACACACACACACACACACACACACACACACACACACACACACACACACACACACGTTTGTTCAGCACAGAAACACAGTATAGATGATTCCTCATGTGTTGATTATTCAGCTGATGATGATTTTACTGTAATGTCCTTTATGATTTACACTTTAGAAAAGGTTTGATTAGTTACTGTGTTTATTAACAAGAACCAATAGAGAACAACACCTCTAGAGTGTTCATTAAATCACAGTTCAACATTTACTAATGCATTATTAACACACAAACTCACAGTGAACATTATAATGCACCGTGTGTTAAACGAGTGACTTTATTGTCAATTACTAACTACTGTTCATTGTTTGTTCACGTTAGTAGATACATTAGCTAATGAAACCTTATCCTTTGTGTGCAGCACCTAAGCTCTTCTACCTGTGTGTGTGTGTGTTCGGGCCCGTGGGTCTGTGAGGTCAGAGCTGCAGATCTGTGTGTGTGAAGTGTTCAGCCTCTCAGTAGAACAGAGTGTCCTCAAAGATGCTTTTATAACAGCTGTTCAGAGATCAGTCAGAGGCTCTCTCTTTCACACACACACACATACACAACAGAACACAAATCTCGCACCGATGATGAAGACGAAATCATTGGCTCTCGTGTCATCATTTATTATTTTGATATTATTTTCCTGAGCGCTGAGGGCTGTTTAACGGAGAGAAGATTCTTTTCACCCCATTTCTATTATTGGATGCACCTTCATTAGAGAAAGTGAAGATTCACCTGGGAGTCTTTATCAGATCAATTATAATACATTGTGATCAACATGACGTAAGCAACTGATAATGTAGGAAACAGAAGAGAAGGGCACATAATCATTTGCAAATATGGACCAAAGCATTTGCAACTTGTTTTAGTTACTGAAATTGCTTTTAATGTCCCAGACGAAAGTAAAAATAATAAATAAATAAATAAAAATAAACAAAGCATCAATAAATAATTAATCAATAAATAAGAATGTATAATTAAAAAGCCTATATTACTAGACTCAATACTTGCACACATCATGTCTCTGAAAGCTCCCATTCAAATCTCTCAAACAAATAATGATAATTCGTAAGGCTACATTAATCTTAAAATCAAACAAGATGACAAATAAATAAATATTTAAATAAAAAATAAAAAAATATATTTTTAAATAAATACAATATAAGCAAAAAATATAAATATATCTAAATATAACATGAATGAATGAATAAATAAATAAAAATAAACAAATATAAAAATAAATAACTACAAATAATAAATAAACAAATAAAAATATATTTAATAATATTAATATTTAATATATACAAATAAAAATTAATATAAATAAACAAAATATTAAATAAATTAAATATAACCAAAAATTATACAAATAAATAAAAATATACAAATTTATACATTTATAAATAAATAAAACATTAAAAGAATGAATAAATAAATAAAATATTAAATAAATAAATACATAATAAATAAATAAAATATGAAGAAATAAAATATGTATGATATAAATATAAATATGAAAATAAATAAATAAATAAATAAATAAGATTAAGATTATTTTATTAAATAAATAAACAAAATATTAAATAAATAAAATATAAAAAATAAAAATATATAAAAACACATATTAATATGAATGAATAAATGAATACATTATTGAATGAATGAATGAATAAAATAATAAATAAAAAAATGTTGAATAAATAAATTAATAAAATATTAACAAATAAAAATATTAATAAATATAAATATCAAAATGAAAATAAGTAAATAAAATATGAAACAAATAAAATATTAAATTAATAAATAAATTAAATATAAAGAAATTAAAATATAAATAAAAATAAATAAAAAATTAAAATAAATAAATAAATAAATAAACAAATAAATAAATAAATAAAACTGCATATGTCTAGACATTTATTCTCAACACTTGCAAAGATTATGCCTCTGATAGCTCCAAACCTACACATCTCACAAACAAATAATAATTGATAATAAATAGTCCTACATTAATATAAAAATCAAACAAGATGACAATCAAATTTAATATTGAAAAACAAATTTAACAAACAAATACGTGATATAAACATAATAGAAATACAAATAAATATAATATAAATGTAAATAAATAAAATAATAAAAAGAAAATAAATATAAAAATAAAAATAAATAAATAACTGAAATAACTATATATATTAGACACTTATTCTGAATATTTGCACACATCATGTCTCAGAAAGCTCTCAAACGTCAGCGAACTCAGAGATTCCTGAGGATAAAATCAAATGAAGAAACAGGGACGTCAGTCTGACAAAAGCGCTTCTGTTCTGCGCTCTGATAAATGCGTCATCTTCAGCCTTTGTAATGAAACAACATGGACAGACGATAAATGGAAATCAGTAGTTTTACAGAAAATGCCTGCAATCCTCCAAACACACGCGCCGTGACTCAAATCACTGAGGCACACACAACACACACACACACACACACGCATACACACACACTGCTGTCCTCATTTGCCTTCTGTGCTAATAATAGCGCCGCTCTTCAAAGTTAGCAGAGGACTCGCATTTACATTCATTTCAGGAGGAACTCAGAAACCTGCCATGAGAAACGTTACGCTCAGATCTCTCTTTTACATTCATTATTATTTATACTGTATCCATTATTAAATATGAGTCTTGAGTGGCCAATTCTGCATCTCGTATGATGAACAACCTGAACATGTCTATTTTCATTCGGCTTAGTCCCTTATTTATAAGAGGTCGCCACAGCGGAATGAACCACCAACTATTCCAGCATATGTTTTACACAGCGGATACCCTTCCAGCCGCAACCTAGTACTGGGAAACACCCATACACACTCATTCACACACACACTCATACACTACGGCCAATTTAGTTCATCAGTTCCCCTATAGCGCATGTGTTTGGACTGTGGGGGAAACCGGAGCACCTGGAGGAAACCCACGCCAACACGGGGAGAACATGCAAAAATAGTGTATACTGCACATATCTTACAATATCCAGATAGAGGTAGTATTATAAAAATAAGGTGGATTGAGGACAACGAAGATGTAAAATATCATATACAAATAAACGTACTATGGACATATTATACAGATTAAATTAGACAATAGATGCATGTACACTATAGCAGAAATAAAAAAATCAACATATATTAGGATGGTGGATATGTTAGGATCAGTAATTGTACAGTCAATGTGTCATATATATACAGTTGAAGTCAGAATTATTAGCCCCCCTGAATAATTAGACCGCTTGTTTCCCCCCCCCCCCCCATTTTTCTGTTTAATGGAGGGCAGATTTCTTCAACACATTTTTAATCATAATAGTTTTAATAACTCATTTCTAATAATTGATTTCTTTTATCTTTGCCACGATGATAGTAAATAATATTTTACTAGATATTTTTCAAGACACTTCTATACAGCTTAAAGTGACATTTAAAGGCTTCACTAGGGTAATTAGGGTAAAGTTAGGGTAATTAGGCAAGTAATTGTATAGTGATGGTTTCTTCTGTAGACTATCGAGAAAAAATATAGCTTGAAGGTGCTAATAATTTTGTCCCTAAAATGGTGTTTAAAAAATTAAAAACTTCTTTTATTCTAGCCGAAATAAAACAAATAAGACTTTCTCCAGAAAAAAAAAATATTATCAGACATACTGTGAAAATTTCCTTGCTCTGTTAAACATCATTTGGAAAATATTTTAAAAAGAAGAAAAAAATTCAAAGGGGGCGAATAATTCTGACTACAACTCTCTCTCTCTCTCTCTCTCTCTCTCTCTCTCTCTCTCTCTCTCTCTCTCTCTCTCTCTCTCTCTCTCTCTCTCTCTCTCTCTCTCTCTCTCTCTCTCTCTCTCTCTCTCTCTCTCTCTCTCTCTATATATATATATATATATATATATATATATATATATATATATGTATATAGTTTGCATGGGTTTCCTCCGGGTGCTCTGGTTTCCCCCACAGTCCAAAGACATGCGGTACAGGTGAACTAGGTAGGCTAAATTGTCCGTAGTGTATAAGTCTGTGTGTGTGGATGTTTCCCAGAGATGGGTTGCAGCTGGAAGGGCATCTGCTGCGTAAAAACTTGCTGGATAAGTTGGTGGTTCATTCCGCTGTGGCGACCCCGGATTAATAAAGGGACTAAGCCGACAAGAAAATGAATGAATATATATATATATATTAGGGATGCCACGGTTTTTAATATAATATTGAACCATGCGGTACGACCTCCACAGTTCAGTACAGGCTTGTGAATTTCGGTTTTCTCAGTTTTGCGTTTCAATAATTTATGTGTGTTTCATATCTCCCTGAATTGACTGTGTGAGCCTGTAAATCCATGAGCTGAGATGAGGAAACTCCTCCCCGTGAGTAAATATCCCATCACTAAACTCTAAAGTTAGGGGGTGCTTGACCATCACTCCACACTTTAACATGGCGAGCGGCGGTGAAGTGAGGCAACAGTACGAGAAAGCTCCGGCATCTTTCAAATCTGCGGTGTGAGGACATTTGGGTTTTGCCGGTGAGTAAAATGCCAATAAAAGAAAAAACGGTGAACAAAAACTGTGTGCGAGCATTGATTTACACGTATAACCATGACTGCACATCTGCAGCGCATCACCCAGCAATATCACTGTCTGAAGCAGGAGAGCAGAGAAGCTAATACAGTCCTCCAAACAGCAACAATCCCTCACTGAACCTTCCAGCAAACAAACCCAACTGGCTCCGAGAGACACATTAAATAACAGAGGCAGTGCGGGTGATTACTGCTGAAGATTTGCAGCTGTTTTCGGTGATGTGAGATGTGGGCTTCTGTCATCTTATAAAAGCACTCGATCCGCGTTACAGACTACAGTCTGGCATTTTCCAGCAGCGAGATAATGAAGATGGTTTATTTATGTTTACTGAAGTACAAATATGTTTATTTGAAATGGCCAATTCATCTTTAATAACTTCACATGTACATGGGTACCAGCAGCTGTGAGATTTCAGTGTTCATGTTTTTTATAAAATACTCAAGGAACTGCTGTACTTTTGCTGGCTTTTAAGTAAAACAAAATGAGTATTGCAATAAATCGGTTTGATTTTTTCTCCTTAACCTCTATTGTTCCTATTGCTTATAGAATAAAAAAACACATGTGTCAAGCAATGAAAACAGAACCGAAAACCGTGTTAAAAAACTGAGGTATGTATTGAACCGTGGGCTAACTGTATTGTTGCATCCCTAATAAATATATATATATATATATATATATATATATATATATATATATATATATATATATATATATATATATAGTTGTGCAATAGGATGTGTGTGCATGGGAAATGTGAATGTAAATGGGCTTTTGCTTTTATTATGCTTAGTATTTGTTGAAATATAAATTGATGAAATTTTGTTGAGACCTCAAAAGTGGACATGTAATTTGTAATATGTCTTTCCGTTGTATTCATATGTGAATAAAAATATGTATGTTATCTGCGAAATAAACAAAGAAACCCAGCAGCTCAAGGCATCAAGAGAGCTGAATCGAGCGCTCTCGCACACAAATACTGTAGGCTACATGCATCTAAACATGTGTAACAACTAAGTCAATAGAAAAGCAGTAGTTTCTTGTGCCACCTGGTGGCTATTGCGAAAAGCAAGTTTGTTTAAAATGAAAAGGCGGCCTTTTCAGCCACAGTAAAGCGCGTGACTGTGGGTGAGAAAATGCAGTACTGCGCGTTAAGAAACATCTGTTTTCAGTAGCCATATCTGTATATATATAAATAACAATCAAACACCATTAATACAACAGGCTAGCTCAGCTGATCATCATAAAAATCTTTGATATGCTGATGATGTGATGGCAAAATAAGTATTAAACATGTCAACATTTTTTTTAGAAAGCATATTTTATAGAAAGCATATAGCCGGCAGCTAGCTCTCTGCAACTCTCACATGGTCGCCCACTAAAGCTAAGCAGGGCTGAGCCCGGTCAGTACCTGGATGGGAGACCACATGGGAAAGCTAGGTTGCTGCTGGAAATGGTGTTAGTGAGGCCAGCAGGGGGCACCAAACCTGCGGTCTGTGTGGGTCCTAATGCCCCAGTATAGTGACGGGGACGCTATACTGCTCAGTGAGCGCTGTCTTTCGGATGAGACGTTAAACCGAGGTCCTGACTCTCTGTGGTCGTTAAAAATGCCAGGATGTCCTTCGAAAAGAGTAGGGGTTTAACCCCGTCATCCTGGCCAAATCTGCCCACTGACCTCTGTCCATCATGGTCTCCTAACCCTCCCCATATTCAATTGGCTTCATCACTGTCTCCTCTCCACCAATCAGCTGGTGTGCGGTCTGGCGCAAAATGGCTGCTGTCACGTCATCCAGGTGGATGCTGCACACTGGTGGTGGATGAGGAGATTCCCCCTCATTGTGTAAAGCGCTTTGAGTGCCCAGAAAAGTGCTGTATAAATGGGAGGAATTATTATTATTATTATTATTATTATTCAGCATGCCTCTGACCTTCCTTAGTGTAAATGAATGTCAACTGCTTCAGACCAACATCTACATTAGCAGGAGGAGGAAGATGACACCATTTCAGCAAGACAATGCTCCAAAACACAGCCAAGGAGACTCTCAGATGCTTTTTGGAGAAAGACAATCATGCTGTAGAATGGCCCGGCCAATCACCTGACCCCAATCCAATAGAGAATACAGAAAAAAGCTCAGATTTGAATAAAGAGCCCCACAGAAGCATCAAGATTTAGACACTCTGTTGAAGTCTGTGAGAAACTCATTCTCCATGAGAGGTGTCTTTAAGCTGCAGCACAAAAGAAGCCTTTTAGATATAGTATTAAACACATGTCAGTAGTTCACATTTTCAGATTTGTTTTGTTTTATTTTATGCTTGTTTTTTTTTTATTGTTTTTTCCCCCCAAAATCTGCTTCAATTCCATGTGAGCAGCTCCTTATTAAATAATATTCTCAGTGAAAAACACGACAATGTGTTCAATACTTATTTCCCCCCACTGTATATTTAAAAATCAATAAAACCGCATTAATACAATAGGCTAGCTAAGCAGATCAGCATAAAACTCCACGATATGTTGATGATGTGATGGCGAAATAAATAAACCTGTGTGTGTTTTCAGAAAAACAACAACAAAAGCACGTGTACAGGCATCCTCTACTGCCAGAAGCGCATCCAACTGCTGAATTGCAACAAATTTGAAACTTTATAGGATAAAGCTCTTAATAAATCTCCTTTTCAAAGAGTCTTTATACATGATTAAATAAAGGTATTACACGGCTCTCTGGATTACTTGAATCTGATTGGTCGATCATGACATTCCAGTGTGCGTTATTCCCAGATAACAACTCATTAAACTAATCCAGAACGCTGCAGCCAGGATTCTGACCAGAACCAGGAAATCAGAGGACATCACACCTGTCCTCAGGTCTCTACACTGGCTCCCTGATACATTCAGAATAGAGTTTAAAGTATTATTACTGGTCTATAAATCACTAAATGGCCTATAATACAAACCTAACAGATCACTCAGATCTTTAGGATCAAATAAACTAGAAGTTCCAAGAGTTCAGTCAAAGCAGGGTGAATCAGCTTTCAGCTTCATGCCCCTCGCTGCTGGAATCAGCTTCAGAAATGATCAGATGTGCTCCAACATTAGGCACATTCAAATCAAGACTGAAAACACATCTGTTTAGCTGTGCCTTTACTGAATGAGCACTGTGCTGCGTCCGACAGATCACACTATGTCTTTCTTTTCTTTTTTATTCTTTTATAACCTGTTTTAACACATTTTATTCTGTTTTTAATCATTTTATTGTTTGTTTGTTTTTATTTTCTTATATTTGTCTTTTTTTTATTCCTGTTTATGTAAAGCACTTTGAATTGGCAGTGTATGAAATTCATTCATTCATTCATTTTCTTGTCGGCTTAGTCCCTTTATTAATCCGGGGTCGCCACAGAGGAATGAACCGCCATCTTATCCAGCAAGTTTTTACGCAGCGGATGCCCTTCCAGCCGCAACCCATCTCTGGAAAACATCCACACACACACTCATGCACACACACACACACACTACGGACAATTTAGCCTACCCAGTTTACCTGTACCGCATGTGTTTGGCCTGTGGGGGAAACCGGAGCACCCGGAGGAAACCCACGCGAAGGCAGGGAGAACATGCAAACTCCACACAGAAACGTCAACTGAGCCGAGGCTTGAACCAGCGACCTTCTTGCTGACAGACACTGTGTCGCCTGTGTATGAAATGTTCTCTTTAAATAAACTTGCCTTGCCTTGCCTAAATACACACACTCATCTGGCTACAACAAATCATCTTGACCATTAGGCTGCATTTACACTGCAGATCTTGATGGTCAATTTAAACTTAAAAAAATATATATTCTTTCGGGGTTTTCACCTTTAATTTATAGCACAGTAGAGATTATTAACAGGAAAGTGAGGGGAGCAGTGAGAGGGGAAGGATCGGCATAGGACCTCGGTGTGGGAATCGAACTCGGGTCACCATGGCTGCATTTACACTGCAGATCTTGATGGTCAATTCTGATTTTGTGACTGCATCCGATTTTTTTGCTGACCTGCTTCCATCATCTTTTAGAAGTGACTCGTATCCGATCGTCTGCATTTGCACAGCACACGGCACAGATGCAATGACCAGGAAAACAAAAAAAGTGTGTGGTACATTCCTTTTCCGTAAGGAAGCTGTAATTGTACATTTGTTTGGGGACTTGTAAAAGACTTGTTAATTTTTTTCTAAAATATAAATTTGTTTGTTCCTTGGTAAAATTGTTCATTCATTAATTTTTTTGTTGGCTTAGTCCCTTTATTAATCCAGGGTCGCCACAGCGGAATGAACCGCCAACTTAAGCCTGGTTTATACTTCTGCGTCAAGTGACCGGCGTAACCCACGGCGCAGGCAACGCGCGCAGCTGTGCATTTATACTTCTGCGCGCTGTCTCTGTAGGTCTGCATTAACACTTCTGAAACGCTAGTTGGCAGTGAGGTGTAAATGTTCCTCTGTGTCGAGTTTCTTCGCTTCTGTTTTGCTTTTCCTGAACACTTTCTGGATGTACAAGTGGCTCAAACTCGCTCATTTTGAGGCAGGAACTGGCGGACGTGCAACAACTTTAACTATGAGGTAAAAACAAAACAAAACTTTCCATCCGGAGCTCCTTCACGGGACTCCACACTTGTAAACAATCGCTTGCGCCATTCGCGCGGCTCTCGGTCCCGCCCAGACTCGTCAGCGCTACCAAGCCGACCAATCACAGAGCTTGCGCTACGCGTTGTTACGACGTGTAGTTACATTTTTTGAGAGGTGCACGTCAGCGACGCCGACGGCCACGGCGAAGGGCTATGTGTCAGCATTGTAGCATACGCCGGCTTTTGACGCAGAAGTATAAATCAGCCTTTATCCAGCAAGTTTTTTACGCAGCGGATGCCCTTTCAGCCGCAACCCATCTCTGGGAAACATCTACACACACTCATTCACACACACACACACTACGGACAATTTAGCCTACCCAATTCACCTGTACCGCATGTGTTTGGACTGTGGGGGAAACCAGAGCACCCGTAGGAAACCCACGCGAACACAGGGAGAACATGCAAACTCCACACAGAAACGTCAACTGAGCCGAGGGTCGAACCAGCAACCCAGTGACCTTCTTGCTGTGAGGCGAGAACCCACTGCGCCACTGCAGTGGGTATAGGAAAATAGTTTTTCCTATGTAGTTGTGTCTGATGATAGGTGCGATGGGCGGTTGCAGACATTGGCTGCTCAATTATGGAAATAATAATCATGATATCAATAATGTAATTACAATTATTTAAAATGATTGTGAGTGGGCCATGAACAAACATATTTGTAATTCAAACACTCACTGAAAAAAGTGTTGCATGCAGAACTGTGGCAAACAATGTATTTGTGTTGAACTTAAACAAACAAATTTAATAATGTTCAACTTAATTTGTTTGTTTAAATTCAACACAAATAAATTGTTTACAACCACTAAACTTAAAAAAATTAAGTAAATCCAAGGAATCATCTTTGAATAATTTTTTTCAGTGCTGCTTCTCACTCAGTGCGGATGATTATGCTAATGAGGGAGAGATGAGAATTAGTGGGCGGGGCTTTCCCCCTCTGATGACATGTACAAAGAGAGAATGTCACTTAAAGTGTTTCATTCATCAAGCCTGATCATAAAAAACACAATTAATTAATGTTTAGCATTAGAAACTGGATATATTCACACACTGCTGACACACAACTGTGTTTAAACCCCTTATAGAAGTAATTTTTACATAATAGCTCTCCTTTAATAAACATTACATGTGAGCGTAATGAAGGCAAACAGATCTGTGGCGGAGAACTCAAACTTCACCGCTTCAAAAGAAGAGAACTAAAGACTGCAGGAGACACACTCTTGCGTCACGATTATACGGATTAGAGGAACACGCGCTCATTTAAAACCGCATTCATAACCCGCAGGCTAGTTTGTTAGCGTGATTAGCGGACGAAAAAACTGTAAGCAAAAGACAAGCGTTCGCAGATGCGCCTGAACATGGAAATCCCTTCAGAGACACTGATATAATCTATATTTCATGACCATCTGGACGTGCTCGCTTTAAATGTCAGATATTACTCAAAGCACCATTAGGTAAACTTTCTTTTCTGTTTCTCGCACACAAGCATAAACTGCTTTCTGCGCAAGTGACGAAAATCAAGGGCGGTCAGATGTGCCGTTCCTCCCGCATAAATAAATAAAGCCCCATCTGATGTCTATCTAATAATTCCAAAGGCCATTTTTACTCTGTTAAGCGTAAATATGACACGCCGGAGCCCGAGGAGCTAAACCAGGACAACTTTGAAGTTGTGGAAGTTAAATATGGCGTCCCAAATGAGTCTCGTCATTAAGCATTGCTAATCACGTCGAGTGCTAGATGCACATGGTGTTTCCAGCAGTCATGCGGATGCAGGGTGCTCTCAATCAGGTCCCATAACCCATACACAGCTGATTTTTGACTTTGGTTACTCGATTATGAAGCTAACGATAATCATGATAACAATAATGTAATCACAGTTATTTAACATGATTATGAGTGGGCCTTAGGACTACATAGGATATTTGTAATTGATTTGCTAATAAATTAATAATTAAATGTGTGTATAAACAGTGCTCAGCAAAAATGAGTACACCTCATTTGGAAAATGAATATTTGATCCATTTCTCAGTGAATATACAGTTAAAGTCATGATGAAACTATCATAATAGTGTTAATAACTCATCTCTGATAACTGATTTCTTTTCACTTTGCCATGATGACAGTAAATAATATTAGACTAGATATTCTTCAAGACACTTCTATACAGCTTAAAGTGACATTTAAAGGCTTCACTAGGGTAATTAGGGTAACTAGGCAGGTTAGGGTAATTAGGCCAGTTATTGTATAAAGATGGTTTGCTCTATGCTAATGGGGCTAATAATATTGACCTTAAAATGGCTTTTAAAAAATTAAAAACTGCTTTTATTCTAGCTGAAATAAAACAAATCAGACTTTCTCCAGAAGAAAAAATATTATCAGACATACTGTGAACATTTCCTGAATCTGTTAAACATTATTTGGGAAATATTCAAAAAAGAAACACAAATTCAACTGGGGCGAATAATTCTGACTATTTATTAAAATTATATTTTGGTCACCGAATATTATTAGACACAGAAAGATGTTTAAGTTGATGATAAATATTGCAATAAAAATATTAGGAACTACAAAATTTCATTAAAATGTTCTAAATATTTAGTTTCTCTTGCTTTTTTTCTCCTTTTAATTTTTATTTATTATTTTTCTTTAACATAATAAATTAAATAACATTAAATAATTATGTATAATACAATATAATACAATACAATAACACACACACACACACACACACACACACACACATATATATATATATATATATATATATATATATATATATATATATATATATATGCGTGTGTGTGTGTGTATAATACAATATAATACAAATAAAATAATATTAAATAACATATTATATTTGGGCTATCCATTTACACAACGTAAAGACCATTGTGTGAAAATATAAGCTTGATATCTTTAATATTAGGACATGTCAAAGATTTGCTTCATTTCAGACACTGAAAATCATCTTTTGGAGAAAATCCCATGCTTATATTTAAAACTGCAACCTATTTGGACTTTATTTATCCTGACTATGTGCTATATGCCAAATTAATGCTGAGAGATTCCCATTTTCAGGGATATTTGACAAAGATTTGTAAAACTGGTCTAATTTTTATGATGCGATGGTCCAGAAAGCATAAAAACGTCAATTACTATGCGTGAAATAGCAGTTTTATTAGTAGAATCAATCTAATTTAATATTAATACAATAACTGAACTTCAACTCTACTAGAAGGTCTATGTTAAGCTGCTTTAACACAATCTACATTGTAAAAGCGCTAGAGAAATAAACATTAATTGAACATACATTATATATATAAATAGGCGCACAATTTCTAATCAGCCAATAACACGGCAACAAGACATGGTCAAAAGGATCTGCTGCAGTTCAAAGCGAGCATCAGAATGGGGAAGAAAGGGGATTTAAGAGACTTTGAACGTGGCATGGTTGTTGCTGCCAGACGGGCTGCTCTGAGTATTTCAGAAACTGCTGATCTACTGGGATTTTCACGCACGACCATCACTAGAGTTTACAGAGAATGCTCCAACAAAGAGGAAATATCCAGTGAGCGGCAGTTCTGTGGGCACAAATGCCTTGTTGATGCCAGAAGTCAGAGGAGAATGGCCAGACTGGTTCCAGCTGGTAGAAAGTTAACAGTAACTCAAATAAGCACTCGGTACAACCGAGCTCTGCAGAAGAGCATCTCTGAACACACAACACGTCCAACCTTGAGGCGGATGGGCTACAGCAGCAGAAGAGCACACCGGGTGCCGCTCCTGTCAGCTAAGAACAGGAAACTGAGGCTACAATTCACACAGACTCACCAAAACTGGACAATAGAAGATTGGAGAAACGTTGCCTGCTCTGATGAGTCTCCATTTCTGCTCACACATTCGGATGCTCGGCTCACAATTTGGCCTCAACAGCATGAAAGCATGGATCATCCTGCCTTGTATCAGCGGTTCAGGCTGGTGGTGGTGGTGTAATGGTGTGGGGGAGATTTTCTTTGGGTCCATTAGTACCAGTTGAGCATCAACGCCACAGCCTACCTGAGTATTGCTGCTGACCATGTCCATCCCTTTATGAGCACAGTGTCTCCATCTTCTGATGGCTACTTCCAGCAGGATAACACACCATGTCATAAAGCTCAATCATCTCAGACTGGTTTCTTGAACATGACGATGAGTTCACTGTACTCAAATGGCCTCCACAGTCACCAGAGCTCAATCCAATAGAGCAGCTTTGGGATGTGGTGGAACGGGAGATTGGCATCATGGATGTGCAGCCGACAAATCTGCAGCAACTGTGTGATGCTATCATGACAATATGGAGCAAAATCTCTGAGGAATATTTCCAGTCGCTTGTTGAATCTATGCTTAGGCAGTTCTGAAGGCAAAACCCGGTCCAACTCGGCACTAGTAAGGTGTACCTAATAAAGTGGCCGGTGAGTGTCTATTGAAATGATCCAGCAAATTGTTGATGTTAAAATAATAAATATATTGATGTAAAAAAAGAAACACTTTGTATCTGTGAACCTGTGAAAACAAGCGAAAGCAAGGCAAAGCCTGAAAACAGCCCAAAAGCACACTGTGCATGATGAAAAGCACGTGAGCGGCGACTCAAAAAAAGCAGGTCAACAGGGGTGAACACAAAGCTGATCTGTGCGCTCTTTGTTTCATTGACCTGCTGGAATGTTCTGCTCTTTATCTGGTTAGGAACGACACTCGCTATGCTCCAATTATTAGCTCGAGATGCTCTTGTTGTTTTATTCAGGAGGCGCTGGACACGATCAAACGCTGGATTAGGATTCAGTTTGATCTGTGTGTGGCTGCCTGCGGTCAACATCGACGCTCTTAGCTTTTTTACTTTTTCTTCATTTGATAGTTTATAAGTTTTAAACCAGTTATCTGACGATGACATCATACTGTTTCTACACATGAGTACACTAAGTAGAGCACATCTATAATCCTCTGAGTCTATGCTGACGTTATCTTCAGCAGCTCAAACACTCTAATGGCGAATGGACAGACGGCTGCTTCTCACTCAGGGCTGCTGTTTATGCTAATGATGGAGAGATGGACTCTAGTGGGCGGGGTTTTCCCCCTCTGATGACACGTACAAAGGGAGAATGTCAATCAAAGTGTTTCACTCATCAAGTCTGATTATAACAAACACAATTAGAAAAGTAACGTTCGTAAACAAACTTCATGGTGGCTTGAGAAAGTCCAGACTGAAGTAGTTTCAAAGTTTGAATAATTGAAGTAGTTTTAAGAAGTTTGAAACAGTTATAACTACTCACTTAAAACAGTTTGGTGAATAATAACCCAACAGGTAACCCAATGATGTTTGTTTTGGCACCGACCTGCTGTTAGGTTATTTTAACCCAATCCATTGAATTGGTAAGGTTAACCCAACAATTTGGGTTACAAAAATAACTAATTTGTTGGGTTATTTTGCCAAAAAGTGGCTTAACCGCTAATATCTCAAATATGTGTATCATTTCCTCCGAAAAAAAAAAACTAGAAATGAGCACGAAGGTAGAGAAAGCTTAAAGCACGCATTTGTACAACCCGGGCTCATTGTGGAAACGTAGTCCCGCGGACGTTTCTGGAGACCGCGGAATACGTCCCGGCGGGTACGTACGGCTGCAGTTTTTGTTTTCATGAATCCGGGAGAGGCCGCTGTTGTGCGACTGAACGGATGATTGACAGCGTGACCGGCCAATCGGCCAACCCGCCCTCCTCCTTTCCTGAACCCAACCAATTTTACCGATCGACCCGCCCGTCCGCTCGCTTCCCTAAACCCGAGCGACAGTTTACAAAAGCCGCCAAAAAAATAAAAGCCCCGATTTTTTTATTTCTACCATGTTTTCGGATTTCACAGCGTTCTCACCCTGTCACGAAACTCGTTCACTTAATTTTTGGGATTCTGTTTTCGTCTTGCCTGATTGCTGGAACCGCTCTTCCCCGTACTCGAAACCGGTCGCCGTGGTCGACTCCTCTCCGCATCTCGAGCCTGCCGACGTTAGACAGTGAGCTGAGTGGACAAACTGGTTTCAGCGCGGAAGCCCTCCACAAGGAGGTAAGGCAAGCGCGAAAGGGAACAGCGTCACACCATCCTGCGGCGTTCGCTTGAAAAAAATAAACGCGACCGTACGTACCCCCCGGGACATATTCGGCTGTCTCAAGAAACCCGGGACTACGTTTTCAAAATGAGCTTGGGTTGCATTTGTATCATCAAATTACGAGTGCTGGTGAAACGAATAAATATAACACGACATGGAGGGTTAATTTAATAAAAAAAAAAATTAATTATTGCGTTAGAGCTAAAATAAACTTTATAATGCAAAAACAACATTACATACACATATTAATAATTAATACAGCTGCTCTGTGTCAGTTAAATCAGTTGACTGTTTAAAAATTTTAACCCAACTGGTTGAATTATCAATAAATAACCCAATAAGGCTAAAAATAAGCAAACACAGCACCAAATATTTAACCTAACTGCTGGAGTTACTAATAAATAACCCAACAAAGGCTAAAAATAAGCCAACAAAGCACCACATATTTTTAACTCAACTATTGGGTTAAATAAATAACCCAACGTTTATTAGAGTGTACTTTTATGTTAGCATGATTCTAGTATGGATTGGCGTGTTTCTTACTAGACTGTGGATAGGGGGTTCTGAGTGGTTGCTAGGCAGTTGCCAAGGCGTTGCTACTCAGTTGTTTGGTTGTGATTGGCAGATTGGTATCAGTGATTGGCAGATTGGTAGTTTGAGTTAAATGAGCCCAACCTTAAGTCTGTATGTCAGTCTGGCGCAAAGTTGCTAAGGTGTTCTGAGTGGTTGCTAAGCGGTTGCTAAAATGTTGCCAGGCAGTTGCTAAGGTGTTGCTAGGCGTTTGCTAAGGTATTCCAGATAATTACTAAGATGTTGCTAGGTGGTTGCTAATGTGTTCTGAGTGGTTGCTAAGGCATAGCTAGGCAGTTGCTAAGGCATTGCTAGGTGATTGCTAAGATGCTGCTGAGCAGTTGCTACGTGATTGCTAAAATGTTGCTTGATGGTTGCTAAGATATTGCTAGATGGTTACAAAAATCGTTGCTAGGTGGTTGCTAATGTGTTCTGAGTGGTTGCTAAGGCATTGCTAGGCAGTTGCTAAGGCATTGCTAGGTGGTTGCTACAGTGCTGCTAGGTGGTTGCTGGGGTGTTCTGAGTGGTTGCTAGGCGGTTGCCAAGATATTGCTAAAATGTTGGTTGGTGGTTGCTTACATGTTGTTAGGCGGTTGCTAGGGTGATCTGAGTGGTTGCTGATACGAGGTGGTTGCTATGGTGTTCTAGGTCGTTGTTAAGGTGTTCTGAGTGGTTGCTAGGCAGTTGCTAAGGAGTTGTTAGGTGGTTGCTAAGGTGTTCTAAGTAGTTGCTAGGTGGTTGCTAGGGTGTTGCTAAGTCATTGCTAAGGTGTTTAGAGCAGCTGCTAGGCAGCTGCTAACATAAATTAGCTTGGTTTAGTGTGAATTAGCATGTTGCTAGGATGGTTCTAGTATAAACTAGCATGTTGTTAGCATGAATTTAGTGTGAATGAGCATGTTGCCAGTATGATTAGTATGCTAATATTTTTCTAGTATGGATTGGTATGTTGTTAGCATGTCCAATGGAAGTCGATGGGACAGTTGCTAGGGTGTGGCTAGTAAGATGAAAGGTCGTCAGTGATTGGCAGATTGGTAGTCTGAGTTAAATGAACCCAACCTTAAGTCTGTATGACAGTCTGGCGCAAAGTGATGAGGTCATAAAGTTTGGTCCAATGTTAAGTGAATGGGGCTTTTTTGATGTTTCCAGGTCAGTTTTTGGAAAACCGAAAGTGGGATCAGTTGGAAAAGATATAGCAACTCAATTCAGTATAGTTTGGAGTTAGTTTGGTGTTTGTAGTATGAACGGTCTAGGAGGAGATGCATTCTTAAAATAGTCCAAGACGGAATAATAATGTGTTTATGTAGTATAACAGTATGTAGGCTTACTCAAGACACCATAATTAATTCATGTTTACCATTAGAGGCTGGAGATATTCACACACTGCTGACACACAACTGGGTTTAAACCCCTTATACAAGGGATTTTTGTATAATAGTTGCTCTTTAAAGATCACGTTGTCTCGTATGCACTCTCTATAAACAGTATTATCAAACACGTCCTCTTCTTTTATTTACAAACACTTCATTGGAAACAGGAACAGGTAACTGACGAGGATGTTGACAATACAAGACCGGACCAAGACTAACCAAAACTCAGGACTGTATATACACAGGACACAAACGACAAACAGGGGTGAAAACACAGGTGGAAATAATGAACTGAATAAACGGCGGGAAAACAGAACAAAGGAATCACGGGATGTTAACAACAGCACGAGAGGAAACACAGAAAGCCGACACATGTGCAGTTAAACACCACTAGTTTCACTTTTTTGTCTACTGTCATTTCTCCAAATTTTCAGATTTTCTTCAGCAAAAATAAACACAAATTAATTCTGAAAATAATGATTATTTTTGCTAATCATTATTTTATTTCACTGCAGCACAGTGGCGCGATGGGTAACACAATCGCCTCACAGCAAGAAGGTCACTGGTTCGAGTCCTGGCTGGGTCAGTTGGTGTTTCTGTGTAGAGTTTGCATGTTCTCCCCGTGTTGGCATGGGTTTCCTCCGGGTGCTCCGGTTTCGCCCACAAATTCAAAAACAAGTGCTATACGGGAATAAAAGAAGCTAAATTGTCCATAGTATGTGTGTGAATGAGTGTGTATGGATGTTTCCCAATGATGGGTTGCAGCTGGAAGAGCATTCGCTGTGTAAAATATATGCTGAAATAGTTGTTGGGTAGATCCGCTGTGGCTACTCCTGATTAATAAAGGGACTAAGGTACTGAAAAGAAAATGAATGAATGATTCAAATGATCCGTGCAGAGTGAGTCTTCAGTAAACGACTCACTGATTGAAAAGAAGCAGAAAGGAAAGTGGATGAGTGAATCATTGATGTCAGTTCATCTGCTGTAGTGACGGTTGCTTTAGTTATATTTTTCTTTTTCATTCTTCACTTTTAGTTAAAGAGGGTGTTTACTACAATATCATATGTTAACCCTGCTGAAAAATCCAGCTTAAACCAGCCTAGGCTGGTTGGCTGGTTTTAGCTGGTTGACCAGCCTGGTTTTAGAGGGGTTTTGGCCATTTCCAGCCATTTCCAGCCTGGTCTTAGCTGGTCATGCTGGAAAATAACCAGCTAAATCCAGCTAAAACCAGCTTGACCAGCCTGGTTTAAGCTGGACATAGCTGGTTTTGGCTGGGCTTTCAGCCTGGCTAGGCTGGTCAAGCTGGTCATCTCCCAGCCTGACCAGCTAAGACCAGGCTGGAAATGGCTGAAAACCCCTCTAAAACCAGCCTGGTCGACCAGCTAAAACCAGCTAATCAGCCTAGGCTGGTTTAAGCTGTTTTTTTTCAATGTGGAAACTGTACACACTGGCCTGTGTGGTTCGGGATCTGAAGGGCTGCGCATGGATGGATTTGCTCTTTATGGAATATAATCGCTGCCATAATTAATTGTCAGTAACTCTAAATTAAAAGCATTAGTGTATGCTGTGTTTTTTGTTTTCACAAGCTTTGGAGACGTAACATAAATTCCGCTTCTAAATAATGGGTTAATTGTTTTATACTGAAACTTGCCTTCAAAAAGTGCTTCCTTGGTCTTATCCATATTTCTTTGCACGTCCACCACAACAGGAAGAAAAAAAAAACCTGCAACTGCGTTAATTGCTTTAATTTTTTTTACGCGTTTAATATTTCAAATTAACGCACGCGTTAACACAAATTTTGACAGCACTAGTAAAAATACTTTGAAAGCAAACTACACTTAAGAGAGATGACCTTAATGCTTTTGTAAAAATAGTATTCCAAGTTTAAATGTTAGAATGTTCTAAACGAATAGGGTATGGGGGTATAACTGCGAATAGAACACAGCCAGGAACTATGTTTCTAACTACAGCTCCAGAGGTGTAGTCGCAAACATAGAAGCAATGCAGTTTGTGAATGTTCGTTTAAACGACGGATTTGGGAAAGGGCAAACCAGCGAACTATGTTTGTAATGACAAAACTAGCAACCTTAATTGGCTTTTCGGAAATGCACCCCTGATTGACACTATTTACACAGTGCAAAAGTGCGTGCTTGTAGGGACGTGACACTTTTCCTGGTTGACGTGAAGCCGATCCGCGAATCACAGTACATTATGTTAGCTGACCAATCAGAGCCTCTAGAGGGCAGGGCTTTTAAAGGAACTAGGCATCCGCTGCATAAAACATATGCTGGAATAGTTGGCTGTTCATTCCGCTGTGGTGACCCCTGATAAATACGGAACTAAACTAAAGAAAAATGGATGAATGTATAAATGTTTACGTTTACTACGAAGTTTAGCTCCGACCCTGATCAAACACACCTGAACCAATTAATCAGGACCTGAACAGCACTTGATAATTACAGGCAGGTGTGTTTGATATGGGTTGCAACTATAATCTGCAGGAAGGTAGATCTCCAGGAACAGGGTTGAGCACCCTTGGTTTAGGGTATTTATTAGTGCAAGGCAACAGATGCTGAGAGATGAAGCAGGTAAGTGGTGTAGCGATCTCACACACAGTTCATATGGCAAGATCTTCAGTCACACACCGGTAAGGTTAGTTACTTAGCTTAAGCAGTCATGTTTGCATTCACAGGGTAAGAAGGTCATCCATAAAAAAATACAAGAGGAATAGGGAGAGATGATGAGGTGAATTATCTAACGTTGATTCCAGCCGGTGAGTGAGTGAAGGAGGTTAGTTTATATGCTGTGATTGCAGGTGCAGGTAATTAATATTCTGGTGATTGTTGACGGGTGTGATGATAGGTGGATGGTGAGGGAGAGCGGTGACTGGAGCAGCAGGACCGAGCCGAGGGTGGGACAATAATAAATGATTATTATTGTTTGCTAATTATTTTATTTCAGTTTGTTATTAAATGACTCAAAACTTTAATGACTTTAGTTTTGTGTCGGTAGTTAGTTTTACATTTTAAAAAAATAATTTTTACATTTTTTTGTTTTGGTTTTTTCATTTACTTCCTACTTTTTATAAAACTTATTTTTTCTTACTTTTTTTAGTTTTGTTTTATTTAGAAATGTATTTAAGATTTATTTCAGTCTCAGTTTTTGTTTACTAAAATAATGTTGTAATAGTAAATAAATGCATGCGATTTCACAGAAAAGCCTCCTATTTCAGCTCATTACTGATCAGAGTGAATAATAACATACACTTCTGGGTTCCTCAATTGCCTCACTGTTGGTTTATCCTCTCGCAATAACAGCAGACTGTGTGCAGATATTACTGTAAAAGTGCTGTTTGCTGTGATAGATGTGACTGTCGGATCAGTTGTCTCACATTATGTTACTCATTCTGTGAAATAACACCACGGTTCAGAGTAACGGCAGGCAATTATTTTCTCTGCTATTAACTTTTATTGCCTTCTGCTTTCATGAGACAGAAGATTCACGGTGGGATGTTGAAATGTTCTGCTTCTTTGAAGGAAAAAAGTGACAGAATATATGAGGTATTTTTCTTTTACACGTGCATTTAATATGAGTGCTTCTGTATTATTCAATATTATTCCTATTATTATTACCACTAGTGCTAGATTAAAAATTATAAATGCATAACAATGACTACTTCTGACAACATTATTATTATCAAAAATAAATAAATAAATAAATAAATAAATAATTTGGATAATAGAAAATTAGAATCATTGAGTTATTTACTGAAGAATCACTCCAAGTTGATCGTTTGAATCAGTGATTCATTAATTATAGGCTTGGTCTGATCATTTGATTTAGTGAGTTGTTTACAAGAGATAAATGGATCATCTGAATCAATGAATTGTTTACTGTAGACTCACTTTAAACAGATCAATTGAATCAGTGAATTGCTTAGTGAAGACTCACTCTGAAAGGTTCGTTTTAATCAGTGATTTGTAAATTAGAGTCTCAGTTTGACCAGTTTGACCAGATTTTTTGAATCAGGGAGTTGTTTACTGAAAAATCACAATAATTGGATCATTTGAATGAGTGAGTTGTTTACTGAAGATTCTTGGGTCATTTGAATCAGTGAGTTTACTAAAGATTCTTAGGTCATTTGAATCAGTGAGTTATTTACTGAAGATTCTTGGGTCATTTGAATCAGTGAGTTGTTTACTGAAGATTCTTGGGTCATTTGAATCAGTGAGTTTACTAAAGATTCTGAGGTCATTTGAATCAGTGAGTTATTTACTGAAGATTCTTGGGTCATTTGAATCAGTGAGTTATTTACTGAAGATTATTGGGTCATTTGAATCAGTGAGTTATTCACTGAAGATTATTGGGTCATTTGAATCAGTGAGTTATTTACTGAAGATTCTTGGGTCATTTGAATCAGTGAGTTATTCACTGAAGATTCTTGGGTCATTTGAATCAGTGAGTTATTTACTGAAGATTCTTGGGTCATTTGAATCAGTGAGTTATTTACTGAAGATTCTTGGGTCATTTGAATCAGTGAGTTATTCACTGAAGATTCTTGGGTCATTTGAATCAGTGAGTTATTTACTGAAGATTCTTGGGTCATTTGAATCAGTGAGTTATTTACTGAAGATTCTTGGGTCATTTGAATCAGTGAGTTATTTACTGAAGATTCTTGGGTCATTTGAATCAGTGAGTTTTTCACTGAAGATTCTTGGGTCATTTGAATCAGTGAGTTATTTACTGAAGATTCTTGGGTCATTTGAATCAGTGAGTTATTTACTGAAGATTCTTGGGTCATTTGAATCAGTGAGTTATTCACTGAAGATTCTTGGGTCATTTGAATCAGTGAGTTATTTACTGAAGATTCTTGGGTCATTTGAATCAGTGAGTTATTTACTGAAGATTCTTGGGTCATTTGAATCAGTGAGTTATTTACTGAAGATTATTGGGTTATTTGAAACAGTGAGTTGTTTACTGTAGATTCTTGGGTCATTTGAATCAGTGAGTTATTTACTGAAGATTCTTGGATTATTTGAATCATTAAGTTGTTTACTGGAGACTCGGTCTCTCCTGACTCATGTACAAAGACTTGCGTAAATTAATACTAACACATTGCATACGGACAAAGCTGTAAATGTGCGTATACAATAAAAAAATTAGATGTATGAAACACTGCATACGCGGAGTCACCGAAGACTCACTCTGAACAGATCATCTGAATCAGTAAGTTGTTTACTGAAGAATTACTCTGACTGGATCATTTGAATCAGTGAGTTGTTTACTGAACACTCACTCTGAACTGATCAATTGAATCAGTGAATTGTTTACTGAAGACACACTCTGAACAGATCAATTGAATCAGTGAATTGTTTACTGAAGACTCACTCTGAACAGATCATTTGAATCAGTGAGTTGTTTACTGAACACTCACTCTGAACAGATCAATTGAATCAGTGAGTTGTTTACTGAAGACTCACTCTGAACAGATCATCTGAATCAGTGAGTTGTTTACTGAAGACTCACTCTGACTGGATCATTTGAATCAGTGAGTTGTTCACTGAACACTCACTCTGAACTGATCAATTGAATCAGTGAATTGTTTACTGAAGACACACTCTGAACAGATCAATTGAATCAGTGAATTGTTTACTGAAGACTCACTCTGAACTGATCAATTGAATCAGTGAATTGTTTACTGAACACTCACTCTTAACTGATCAATTGAATCAGTGAATTGTTTACTGAAGACTCACTCTGAACTGATCAATTGATTCAGTGAGTTGTTTACTGAAGACTCACTCTGACTGGATCATTTGAATCAGTGAGTTGTTCACTGAACACTCACTCTGAACTGATCAATTGAATCAGTGAGTTGTTTACTGAAGACTCACTCTGAACAGATCAATTGAATCAGTGAGTTGTTTACTGAAGACTCACTCTGAACATATTAATTGAATCAGTGAGTTGTTTACTAATAAGTAAGTATTGAATAAACTGAATTTAGGAAGGATTTGTTCAGTACAAAAAGTGAACCAATTCAACAAGTTAACTTAAACAAAAAATGTCATTAACAAATCAAACTCCTAAACTGATTCTTCATTTAGGAACTGCAGTGTGGTAAAGAAACAATATTTTATTCTGGACTGTTGTACAGTAAATTGAAAAGATTCCTAAAATATGAAAACAGACTTACAGCAGTGAAGTAATAACACTCAGCTTCTGTCCATCAGTGTTGATGACCTCAGTAAGCAATAGAACAAACCTCAAAACAAAACTAGCACAAGTTCCTCAGAAAAATCCCCAGGGGTTTTCAGAATGGCGGTTTTCAGTTTTTTAACGGTATAAGAGATTATAAGTCTGATAAATCGTTCTCCAGTGGCTTTAAAATCCATTGACTGTGTGTAATGCACACCGCAGACGTCAGTGTCTTCCAGTAATGCTGACCACAGAGAGGATTTTACTCATAAAACACAAACAGATATTATAAAAACCAGAGGAAATTCCCCAAAGAATGGAGCATTAGGCCACTTGCGTATGGCTCATTCACACCAAATGCGTCTTTGCATCTACAACCCCAAATCAGAAAAAGTTGGGACAGAAAACGCAAATAAAACAAGAAAGTAGAGACTTTCAAATTTACTTAGACTTGTATTTCATTGCAAATAAACACATATTCCAGTTTTGGTTCCTGCAACACATTAAAAAAAAGTCATGACAGGAACAGTTTAGGGCAGTAATCAGGTAAACTACTGAAATAATGATGTGATAAATGATGTGATGTGAAGCAGGTGATGTCAACAGGTGATTGTCACTATGATTTGGTACAAAAGCAGCATCAAAGAAAGCTCTAGTCCTTTAGGAGCAGAGATCACAAGTTTGACAACTAATACGAGAGAGAATGATTGAAATGTTTAAGAACAATATTCCTCAGAGAAAGAGAGGAAGACATCTGGATATTTCAGCTTCAACAGTGCAGAACAGCATTAAAAGATTGAAGGAATCTGGAGGAGTATCTGTGCGTGATGGATGAGCGCGCAAGCCTAAGCTGAACAACCGTGAACTGCGACCCCTCAGGGGGCGCTGCATCAAGAATCCTCATTCATCTATAAGCCAGATCAGCACATGAGCTCAGCACTATATACAACAAAGCTTTGTCAAGAACCGCAATGCAGAGTCACATCCACAAATGCCAGAGAAAACTGCACTGTGCCGAAAGGAAGACCTATGTTAACAGTGTCCAGAAGCGTCGTTGACTTCTCTGGGATAGACCATCTCACAGATGAATCAGTATTTCAGGGATTTTTTGGAGAAATGGATGCCGTGTGCTCCAGATCAAAGAAGAAAAGGATCACATTCTGCACACATTACAGAGTCCTGCTGCAGAGGAAGAGGATACAGGTACTTGACTGGCCTGTCTGCAGTCCTGACCGGTCTCCGAGTCTTGCGACTGAATCGCAAAATGCGACAACGAAGACCTCGCACTGTTGCCCACCTTAAAGCAGGTCGCACACCAGAAGCGCATGACGGATTAAAGTATCACACATGACGGATTAAAGTATTGCACACCAGACGCGCACATTCGAATGATATTTAACATGAAACTAATAAGATGGCGCTCTGAGGCGCGGCTGACAAATGAACTGCGTCCTGAGCCGTGGGCGGGCGCCGCCAACAGCCGCCGACTTGCGGTGCCGGTGTGTGTATCCTGATAGAAACCTATGTTTAGAATTCTAAAATGCATGGCGCTGCGTGGCTGCGTCGCTTCACCGAGCGGCGCTTCTGGTGTGCGACCTGCTTAAGACTTGTTTGCAGGAAGAATGGGACACAATTACTCCTGAAACACTTCATCACTTGGTGTCTTCAGTCCCTAAACATCTTCAAGTGTTCAAGTGAAAAATCCTGAGGAACACATAAAATAATGTTTGCTGTATTGCCTGTAATGAAATACAAGTCAAGGTCAATTTGGAAATCCCTACTCTCTTTGTTTTTTTGCGTTTTCCACACTGTCTCAACTTTTTTAAATTTTAAAACGTAAGACACAGTGCTCCGAAAAGGGTTTTTAAAAATGCAGCATATCGCGAGGTCCATGTGATTTGATATTATGGAGGTGATGTAATAACGACAATAATGGAGCCATTAGAAATAGTGAAAGAAGATGTTCAGATAAGCTCATGAAGATGCATCGTTTCTGTATGACTGGAGAAAGCCAAAATTAGCGCATCCATCATGATATAGCTGTAAATAAAACAGTCATCATGCCAACTTTCTACTATAAACAGAAGTTTGCAGCAATTGCCCTGCCTCCAAACTTTTCTGATTGCATGGTACACTGCTGTGGGACTAACAGTAATGAGTGAGTTGTGAAAGTTGAAGATCCTTTAACTTGATACGGCATCTAAAAACTATATTACTAAAATTATATTTAACAGAGCAAGGGATCTTTCACGGTATTTCCTATAATATTTTTTTCTTCTGGAGAAAGTATTATTTGTTTTATTTTGGCTAGAATAAAAGCAGTTTTTAATTATTTTAAAGCCATTTTAAGGTCAATATTATTAGCCCCTTTAAGCAATATTTATTTTGGATTGTCTCCAGAACAAACCACTGTTATACAATGACTTGCCTAATAACCCTAACTTTACCCTAACTAACCTAGTTAAGTCTTTAAATGACACTTTAAGCTGTATAGAAGCGTCTTGAAGAATATCTAGTCTAATATTATTTACTGTCATCATGACAAAGAGAAAATAAATCAGTTATTAGAGATGAGTTAATAACACTATTATGATTAGAAATGTGTTGAACAAAATATTGGCTTCTGTAATTTTTACAACCAATTAAAAATCACAGAAGGCAATGAATATAAATACTTAAATACATTATTGCACAGTTTGTTGTGATATAGTTATTGTTATTGTTGTCAGCTCATACTGGCTATCTGTAATATTTTAAAGTAGGATCCAGTTTAGCTCTTCAACATTAAGACAATAATTAATAAAACTAAAAGCCATGTTTGACTCTGATTTAAATAAAAAGTGTAATAACTATACCCTATGCATTGAGGTTTACTGGGATTTTAAGCAGTTTTGAGTCAAAGTTTTAAATTACTTTCAGACATAGTAATCAGGAAAGTAATTTAAATACAATTTTAATGATGCAATTAGTAATTAATGGCTTTTTTTGTAGTATCGTACCAAACAGAGTTCTCAACAGCATCATTAACAAGCCCTGTGATTGCACTGAACTGAAGAAATATGTCGAAATGCTGAAAGATGAAAAACCCACACGAACACAGTGCCCTACAGGCGCGTTTGAGAGCAACAAACCTCCGCATTTTGTCACGTTAAACAATTCTGTAATTTAACAAATAATTCCCAGCACATGTGGAAATAATAGAGTCTGTGGGCAAAGTTCAAGCCATGTGAGGTTTCGTCCTTTAGCATGAATGGGACAGACTGAAGGAGAAGCTGAACTACTGTGAAACAAAGTTTAACCATCATACAGCGGAAGATAAAATATGCTAAACATGAATGGATTGTGTTTGTTACAATCAGACTTGATGAGTGAAGCACTTTGATTGACATTCTCCCTTTGTACGTGTCATCAAAGGGGGAAAACCCCGCCCACTAGTGCTCATCTCTCCCTCATTAGCATAAACAGCAGCCCTGAGTGAGAAGCAGCCGTCTGTCCATTAGCCATTAGAGTGTTTGAGCTGCTGAAGATAACGTCAGCATAGACTCAGAGGATTATAGATGTGGCGTTTTAGATAAACAGCGACAGGAGCGACACAGACTGACAGAAGCATCAAGCACACACGCACACCTGACCAGCACTCACAACACACACTGCTGTTTTGTTTTTGCACAGGTGTTTATAGCTCTGATCTCTTTTGAAAAGAGCACAATCTCATTTAAATGTAAAGCAGTGAGGAAAACTACAGCCCGTGGGTCAAAGTTAGCCCATGGTAACCTTTGATTTGGCCCACCATCCCATCTGAGAAAAGCAGGAGAATAATGGGGATGTTTTGAGATTGTCAACTCAAATTTAATGTAACCCTTCATATGTTTTATTGTTAAAAGCTGACTGAAATTAAATGTTTCAATTACATGATGTAAATTATTGTTTAAATGTACATACCGTCACCTGATATATAGAGGACAGCGGAGAGACTTTTGGTGACTTTGGCTTCTGCTTGACCAGTGTATTCAGCATGGAACTCCACTGTGTTATAGACGTGATTGTTTATGTTTTTATTGCATTAAGTTATCATTTACAAAGTTATACTGCATTAGTTAACACAATTTAAAGTCATGTTTTCGATTTATTTAGAAATATTAGGAAATAAATTAGGAAATTACTCATGACAACTTTAATGAAATCTAGTTTGCTATATTTACCTTCAGCCCACGGCTCTTAGTGGTATTTGGTTCTTGGCCCTTCATATGAAAAAGTCATGATTTAAAGTGACAGCCACCAAAACACCACAATTAGGATCAAAGACTAAAGTTTCAGAGAGCAAGAAAACATTATCTGTGTGCTATTATGAGCTCAAACGTCACACACACACACTCTACAGGGCTCGAAAAAGCGACTAATTTGGTCGTATATGCGCCTGAAATTTTATCTATGCGACCTCAAAATATATTTGCTTGTAGATTAATTCTAGCTCTCTGCAACTCTCACATGGTTGCCCACTGAAGCTAAGCAGGGCTACACCTGGTCAGTACCTGCATGGGAGACCACATGGAAAAGCTTGGTTGCTGCCGGAAGTGGTGTTAGTGAAGCCAGCAGTGGGTGCTCAACCTGTGATCTGTATGGGTCCTAATGCCCCAGTATATTGATGGGGACACTATACTGTCAGTGAGCCCCATCGCCTGGATGAGACATTAAACCCTCCTGACTCTCTGTGGTCATTAAATTTCCCATCAAAACAGAGCAGGGCTTTAACCCTGGCTAAATTTGTCCACTGGCCTCTGTCCATCATGGCCTCCTAACCCTCCCCATGGCCTTCATCTCTGTCTCCCCTCCACCAATCAGCTGGTGTGTGGTGTGTGGCCTGGTGCAATATGGCTGCCGTTGCATAATCTAGGTGGGTGCTGCACTCTGGTGGTGAAAGAGGTGATTCCACCCAAAAAGGTGTAAAGCGCTTTGAGTGTCCAGAAAAGCGCTCTATGAATGTAAGGAATTAATCATTATTATTATTAGTGCATCTGCCTAAAATATACAAAATTCAACGGTGAGTGTTCAGGCTGGCCTTCTGGATCAATGCGGACACTCGTCTGTCACTGGAGTCTTTCAGGAATCAGTCTCACGCTCTCCACTCCTCCGTGACCACCACAGTAGAGGTCTGCCTTCCCGGGACTCGACCAGATTTCCGCGGCATCAAATAAATTTCCGAATAAAGCACGGGAGCGGTCGGTAACTGGTTTAATTTCGGATGGGAGCGGGCCGTCTAGCAATATCGCTCCCGAGCGAGCAAGCACGCGTATGTATGTGTGTGAACGAGACAGCGGGATGCTGCTCAGCTTGTTTGTTGCTGTGTGTGTGTGAATGAGAGAGAGAGAGCTTTGTCTGTGTGTGCTTGGTGCTTATGTGTGTGTGTGTGTTTATACAGACAGCTTGTTAAAGGCTGTCTGGTCTCTGTAAAGTTGGCTGGTTTTTGGTTTTGTTAACCCCCCCGCTTTTTAGCAGGATCGGGCGCAGCGGGTAAAAAATGGGGCGGGTCGGGCAACGGGACAACAAATGCTGAATATAAGCGGGAGTGGTCGGGTTTGGGGTAAAACCTGGTGGGAACAGGCGGAAGCGGGATTCAAAATTTAGTCCTGCACAGATCTCTACACCATAGCAGCTGCTCAGGAAACCTGGTCCAGGAATATGGAAACTTTTAGAAGTCCTCTATGGTTGGCATCATCTTTTCGTCCATAGGGGACACTACAAAGTCAGTGGGGGCCGTCTTTCGAATGAGACGTTAAATCGAGGTCCTGACTCTCTGTGCTCATTAAAAATCCCATGGCACTCTCGTGAAAGAGTAGGGGTGTAACCGAGGTGCCCTAGCCAAAGTCCCCCAATAGGCCCTTACCCATCATGGCCTCTCAATCATCCCCATCCACTAAATTGGCTCTATCACTGTCTCTCCACTCCGTCATTAGCTAGTGTGTGCTAAGCGCACTGGCGCTGTTGTCCTGTGGCTGCAGTCGGATCATCCAAGTGGATGCTGCACACTAGTGGTGGTGTGGAGAGACCCCCCCTCATGATTGTGAAGTGCTTTAGGTGCATGGCCATACACAATAAATGTGCTATATAAATACACATTACATTACATAGTAAATGTTGGTAAGTGGATCTTTAACACAAATGAGCTCAACAACAGATTATTTTGAATGTTTTATGGAAAAACTCAGTTAATATTGGCATATTATCTCTTAAAACAATAAAAATGCTTCTTGAGTTAAGAGTTATTAAATATCTGGACTAGAAACAAGACAGAAAAACTAAGAAAGAAGGGATTATTTTGCAGTGCAGGCTATGAAAACACACCAAAATATAACAAATCTTTCACACTATTATTATATTACGGTTAAAATATGCACAAATCATGCTCCTTATAAACTGCAGACATTCTTCTGTTTATACATTTTCCTCCGGCTTAGGTTCTTATTTATCAGGGGTGATCACAGCGGAATGAACCGACAACTATTCCAGCATAGGTTTTAAACAGTTCCAGCTGCGACCCATCAGTGGGAAACACCCATACACACTCATTCACACACACACATAGACACACACACACACACACACACACACACACACACACACACACACACACACACACACACTACAGCCAATTTAGTTTATAAACTAAACTGTACTATAGCGCATGTGTTTGCACTGTGGGGGAAACCGGAGCACCCAGAGGAAACCCACACCAACACGGGGAGAACATGCAAACTCCACACAGAAACACCAGCTGACCCAGCCGAGTCTGCAACCAGCAACCATCTTGCTGTGAGGCCACAGTGCTAACCACTAAGCCACCGGAACACCGGGCCCTTATTCCAGAACAAGATATTATAGTGAATACTGTGAAAATGTCCGTTCTCTGTTAAACAGCACTTGGTGGAAAACATGCAAAGGTAAAATGTCAATTAATTTATCCTTCAGCAGTATATATAAGCTGAAATCTCCACATCCAGCAGTCTAAAGCTCAGGGCCGCAGCCCACTGGATGTGTTCCAGATGTCCTCAAACAGCACCACATCATAAAAACCTGTATTTCCAGATCCCATGCTTTACCCTGAAACCTGGAGGCTTTTACAACCCTAATTACATCCACTTGATGGTGTTGATAACAAAGTCAGCCAATGATATCCTGTAATGGACTGCAGTTTTATTATACATGCGGGACTTGTGCTTGAAAAATTCCAGCGTTTGCTTTAAGAGCTAAATATTCCCAGAGTGATGGAGAGCAGTTCATGCAATTCCTGAAAAGAAAAGCCCCGCTGCGTTTGCTCTGAGCGGCAAAATATTTCACATTTACATTAATGCATTCGCCTCAGACGTTATCCAAAGCGCCCGCTGTGCATTTATAACTTAAATGTTTTATCAGTACATGCGATATTTCCAGGAAGTCAAACACACACATCAGCGTGGCGTTGCGGCTTCATATTTGTGTGGTTCACTGTTATTCCAAAGCTCGTGGTATATTCAAAGGTTTTGTTGCTTCAAAGGATTGATTCACAGTGAACATGCAAGATGCTAATACACGGCTCTCTGGAATACTTGACTCTGATTGGTCAATCACAGCATTCAAAGGTGCGTTATTCACAGACAACAACATTTGCTGTTAAGTACCATCTTGCTAGAAATAAATAAATGGATGGATGGATGGATGGATGGATGGATGGATGGATGGACGAATGTGTTGGATGGATAAATGAATGGATAGATGAATGGACGGGATAGATGGACAGATGTGTCGATGGATGGATGGATAAATGGATGGAAAATGATGGATGGATAGATGAATGAGTTTATGAATGGATGGACGGATGTGTTGATGGATGGATGAATAATTGGATGAACGGACGGATGGATTGATGGAAGGATGGTTAGATGTGTTGGATGGATGGAAATTAATGGATAGATGGATGGATGGATGGATGGAAGGACGGACGGGTAGATGGATGGACGAATGGATGCACAAATCGGTGGATAGATGGATGGATGGAAGGATGTGCTAATGAATGGATGGAGGAACGAAGGAATGGATGGATTGGGGGATGGATGGATGGATGGATGAATGGATGGACGGTGGAATGTGTTGATGGGTGAATGTAAGGGCAGACAGATGGACGGACAGTTCAACGGATGGATGGAAGGACAGATGGATGGGTGGATAGATGCATGGATGGGTAGATGAATGGAGGATGGATGGACGGATGGATGGTTAGATGTGTTGATGGATGGATGGTAATTAATGGATCGATGGATGGAAGGACGGACAGACGGACGGACAGTTCGATGGATGGATGAATGGATGCACAAATCGGTGGATAGATGGATGGACAGATGTGTTGATGGATGGTTGGATGGATGGATGAACGAACGAGTTAGTAGATAGATGGATGGATGGACGGTTGAATGTGTTGATGGGTGGATGGATGGATGGATGGATGGATGGATGGATGGACAGACGGACGGACAGACAGACGCAGAGGTCAACGGATGGATGGAAGGACAGATGGATGAGTGAATGGATGGAGGATAGATGGATGAATGGATGGATGAACAGATTGATGGGTGGATATATAGATGGATTGATAAATGAATGGAAGAATGAGTAGATGTATGGATAGTTGGGTGGATGGATGGATTGATGGACGGATGGATGGATGGTTGAATGTGTTGGTTAATGGATGGATAGATGGATGGATAGATGGATGGATGGATGGATAAATAAATGGATGGATGAATGTGTTAATGAATGGATGGATGGAAAATGATGGATGGATGGAGAAACGGATTAATGGGTTGAATATGTTGATGGATGGATGGATGGATGGATGGAAGGACAGACAGACGGATGGGTGCATGGATGGTTAGACAGATGGACGGATGGGTGGATGGATGGAGGGGTGGATGGATGGATGGATGGATGGATGGACGGAATTGTTGATGGATGGATGCATAGCTGGATGGACGGATGGACAGACAGAGAAACGGGCAGACAGACATACGGGCAGACAGACGGACATACAGGCAGATAGATGGATGGATGGATAGATGGATGGCTAGATAGAAAGATAGATATATAGACAGACAAACAGACAAATGGACAGACAGATCTCCGCAAGCTTTAGGTTTAATCAAGAGTTGTTTAGTTTTGTGGCAAGTAGCCATGTAATAACCAGGAACAACCGACTGCATGTACGTTATTCATTACTTATAACGTTACAAATGTAGATGTCAATGAGATGTTAGTTAATATCTATAATACTACAGTGTTTCTAAAATAAATGCTGCTGCTTAAACGTCTCTGTTTATAAAACTCTTGAAAAAATTGGTTTCAGTTTCCGCAGAAATATCAATCAGCGCCAAAAATCAGACGGTTCAGACCTAAAATTGCGAACATTTGCATAATCTAGTGTGCATACAAACACTCTTAAATGAGCATTTCAATTCAGACACAGAAACGACCAATTAAAACACACTTGGCCAGCTGACCAATCAGAGCAGAGTTGGTTTATGAAAGGGAGATAGGCTTACAAAAAATAATAGCAAAATTCTTAACATCATGTTGTTTTCTGACCTGCAAAGCTGTTGTAGGAGACTCGACCCAATATTACCACACTTTAAATACCATATGACCGGCTCTTTGATGACAGTAATATAATGGAATGATAAAATATGATTCGAATCTCCAACATTTATGCACAACAGCTTACAGACCCAAAGCCCTAAATTGATTCAAACCATCCTTATTAAAATTAAACGCACATTCTGAGAAAATGACAATGATTTCTGACCTCAGATGCATTTTGTAGGAGACTCAACACAATATTACCACACTTCAAATGACCATTGTGTTTTCATGTCTCCAAATAGAACTGCTATGGTGTAAAGCACATGCAGTTTTATTTTTCGATATTTAGTAGGAATTGATGTTGTGTAAACACAGCCTACAAATCTGAATGCATGTTGTGTTGAAGTTTTCTCAAGCATTCAGAGCATGCGGTTAGTGAGCAAATAAAAAAAATGCTAAGACGCAGACCAATAACAGATTTACGAAGCGTACAGTCCAAAAAATGTGTTGATCATGAAAGCCTTTTCTCGTCCTACATCCCACCCTGCTTTAGAGAGCGTATAAGAATTCACACCGAACAGTAATTATGGGCCTGCATGCGTGTTATTTATTACTATCATTATTTCAGCTCATATTTATTGCAGGAACAACAACCAAACGATAGCGCTCTTTCTTTGACGCTCTTTCAAGCGTTTTCTCGCACGGCCAGAAACCGTTTGCGGTTTCACAGAAGTGGTAAATCCTCAACGAAGACAAGTTCTTGTACTTGAGTGTTTCATTCCCCTCATCTACAGAATCGACGTGGGGAAAAAAACGTGATATTTGGAGGCTTAAAAGTCGCACAGTGATAGAAAAGCTGAGCCCCCTAATACCACAGGACTAAAAAAAAAGGCCTCAATCCCAGAGGCGATCGTAAATCAGTCTTCAAAACACGAGGAGAACATCATAAAAACACATCGTGAAAATGGGTAATGTATATGCTTTGACATGCGCAAATTCTGAAACGCGCCACCCAGAGCTGCGATTTATCAAACAGCGTGTCCTCGCTTCACCGTCTCTGGAAAACTGTTTTCAAAATACAAGGGGGGAAAAAAAGAAAGAAAAGTTGATAGGGCTTTTAACAAGATTTCATCCGAAGCGTCTGGTGAGGTCCTGGATTTGTATCACACAAATTAATGACACCAGCCTCAATAAATCAAGAACGCACACCAGCAGACCCTTTTTTTTCTACAACAATTGTTTGTAAGGCAACACAAACAAAGCAGCAAAGACGGCACACATGGTAATATTTAAGAGCTCTGATGTACGTCAGTCTAGAAATTAATCGTAACGTGTTGAAATGCTTTCTGTCGGTTGATTATGCCTCTCTAATAAAAGCGTATGATGTTTGGGTGTGCGAATGAACCGCTGCTTTGGCCACACGTGCGACTCTTTAAACGGCAGAACGTACACCAGTTCTGCATGTTGTTCTGCTGTTAAATGCATGGGCGCACCATTCATGATGTATTGTGCGTGCACCTGCAATGCATTGGCGGAGCTTTCATGTTGGAGGTTGCGTACTCTTAAAACGTTCCCTTAGGCTTGAAACACACACACACACACACACACACACACACACACAGATGCATTCCTGAGTAAAAGAAAAAAAAAAAACAGCTCAATGAGGCACATCCAAACTCCTCCAAGGTTGCAACGAGACGTTTTAAAGTCAGCGTGAAGTCAACTTTTACAATGTTTACTTTGCTAGCACATATTTTTAGTCTTAAAGTGAACAATTAATCAGTAATTCACTGAAAAACAAAACTGTTTGTTTTGGTAATCTTTAGCCAAAATCTAACCATCTGCTTCCACTCTCTCTGATTGGGTGAAATATGCTTAGCCACGCCCCTCCTACTCAATATTCTGTTTCAGTTGCAAATACATCATCATACTGAAAGAGAAAAGGCGGAGCTCCTATTTAATATTCCAAGCATGAACTGTACATAAACCCCGCCCTCTACTCAATATTCACATCAATAAACCATTAATGAACCCCACCCCTGCTTAACATTCAAAGCACAAAAATAAAAACCCCGCCCCTTCTCATTATTCCGAGCTCATAAATATAACCCTGCCCTTTACTCAATATTCAGAGCTCATAAATAAAACCCTGCCCCTTACTCAATATTCAGAGCTCATAAATAAAACCCTGCCCCTTCCTCAATATTCAGAGCTCATAAATAATACCCTGCCCCTTACTCAATATTCAGAGCTCATAAATAAAACCCTGCCCCTTACTCAAAATTCAGAGCTCATAAATAAAACCCTGCCCCTTACTCAATATTCAGAGCTCATAAATAAAACCCTGCCCCTTCCTCAATATTCAGAGCTCATAAATAATACCCTGCCCCTTACTCAATATTCAGAGCTCATAAATAATACCCTCCCCCTTACCTAATATTCAGAGCTCATAAATAAAACCCTGCCCCTTACTCAATATTCAGAGCTCATAAATAAAACCCTCCCCCTTACCTAATATTCAGAGCTCATAAATAAAACCCTGCCCCTTTACTCAATATTCAGAGCTCATAAATAAAACCCTGCCCCTTTACTCAATATTCAGAGCTCATAAATAAAACCCTGCCCCTTTACTCAATATTCAGAGCTCATAAATAAAACCCTGCCCCTTACTCAATATTCAGAGCTCATAAATAAAACCCTGCCCCTTACCTAATATTCAGAGCTCATAAATAAAACCCTGCCCCTTACTCAATATTCAGAGCTCATAAATAAAACCCTGCCCCTTACTCAATATTCAGAGCTCATAAATAAAACCCTCCCCCTTACCTAATATTCAGAGCTCATAAATAAAACCCTGCCCCTTTACTCAATATTCAGAGCTCATAAATAAAACCCTGCCCCTTTACTCAATATTCAGAGCTCATAAATAAAACCCTGCCCCTTACTCAATATTCAGAGCTCATAAATAAAACCCTGCCCCTTACTCAATATTCAGAGCTCATAAATAAAACCCTGCCCCTTACTCAATATTCAGAGCTCATAAATAAAACCCTGCCCCTTACTCAATATTCAGAGCACATAAATAAAACCCTGCCCTTTAATCAATATTCAGAGCTCATAAATAAAACCCTGCCCCTTACTCAATATTCAGAGCTCATAAATAAAACCCTGCCCCTTACTCAATATTCAGAGCTCATAAATAAAACCCTGCCCCTTACTCAATATTCAGAGCTCATAAATAAAATCCTGCCCCTTGCTCAATATTCAGAGCTCATAAATAAAACCCCCCTCCCTACTTAATATTCTGAGCATATACATAAAACCCTGCCCCTTACTTAATATTCAGAGCTCATAAATAAAACCCTCCCCCTTACCTAATATTCAGAGCTCATAAATAAAACCCTGCCCCTTTACTCAATATTCAGAGCTCATAAATAAAACCCTGCCCCTTTACTCAATATTCAGAGCTCATAAATAAAACCCTGCCCCTTTACTCAATATTCAGAGCTCATAAATAAAACCCTGCCCCTTACTCAATATTCAGAGCTCATAAATAAAACCCTGCCCCTTACTCAATATTCAGAGCTCATAAATAAAACCCTGCCCCTTACTCAATATTCAGAGCTCATAAATAAAACCCTGCCCCTTCCTCAATATTCAGAGCTCATAAATAATACCCTGCCCCTTACTCAATATTCAGAGCTCATAAATAAAACCCTGCCCCTTACTCAATATTCAGAGCTCATAAATAAAACCCTCCCCCTTACCTAATATTCAGAGCTCATAAATAAAACCCTGCCCCTTACTCAATATTCAGAGCTCATAAATAAAACCCTCCCCCTTACCTAATATTCAGAGCTCATAAATAAAACCCTGCCCCTTTACTCAATATTCAGAGCTCATAAATAAAACCCTGCCCCTTTACTCAATATTCAGAGCTCATAAATAAAACCCTGCCCCTTTACTCAATATTCAGAGCTCATAAATAAAACCCTGCCCCTTACTCAATATTCAGAGCTCATAAATAAAACCCTGCCCCTTACTCAATATTCAGAGCTCATAAATAAAACCCTGCCCCTTACCTAATATTCAGAGCTCATAAATAAAACCCTGCCCCTTACTCAATATTCAGAGCTCATAAATAAAACCCTGCCCCTTACTCAATATTCAGAGCTCATAAATAAAACCCTGCCCCTTACTCAATATTCAGAGCTCATAAATAAAACCCTGCCCCTTACCTAATATTCAGAGCTCATAAATAAAACCCTGCCCCTTACTCAATATTCAGAGCTCATAAATAAAACCCTGCCCCTTACTCAATATTCAGAGCTCATAAATAAAACCCTCCCCCTTACCTAATATTCAGAGCTCATAAATAAAACCCTGCCCCTTTACTCAATATTCAGAGCTCATAAATAAAACCCTGCCCCTTTACTCAATATTCAGAGCTCATAAATAAAACCCTGCCCCTTTACTCAATATTCAGAGCTCATAAATAAAACCCTGCCCCTTACTCAATATTCAGAGCTCATAAATAAAACCCTGCCCCTTACTCAATATTCAGAGCTCATAAATAAAACCCTGCCCCTTACTCAATATTCAGAGCTCATAAATAAAACCCTGCCCCTTACTCAATATTCAGAGCTCATAAATAAAACCCTGCCCCTTACTCAATATTCAGAGCACATAAATAAAACCCTGCCCTTTAATCAATATTCAGAGCTCATAAATAAAACCCTGCCCCTCACTCAATATTCAGAGCTCATAAATAAAACCCTGCCCCTTACTTAATATTCAGAGCTGATAAATAAAACCCTGCCCCTTACTCAATATTCAGAGCTCATAAATAAAACCCTGCCCCTTACTCAATATTCAGAGCTCATAAATAAAACCCTGCCCCTTACTCAATATTCAGAGCTCATAAATAAAATCCTGCCCCTTGCTCAATATTCAGAGCTCATAAATAAAACCACCCTCCCTACTTAATATTCTGAGCATATACATAAAACCCTGCCCCTTCTTATTACACCGAGCACATAAATAATAAAACCCCACACCTAGTCAATTTTCTGAGCATATAAACAAAAACTCCACCCCCTAATCAATATTCAGAGCACATACATAAACCCACCCCTATTTAATAGTCAGAGCACATAAACAAAACCCCACCCCTACTTAACATTCAGAGCACAAAAATAAAAACCCAGCCCCTTCTTAATATTGTAAATAAAACCCCACACCTACAAGTAAAACCCTGCCCCCTACTCAATGCATCATTTCAGTTGGGGCTGGAATGTGTTAGTTGGGTTTGAGTTATGTAATTATGCATACTATTGTAACTGCATGGAACATTCACTACATCACCCAAAATTAAATTGTTACCTGACATTTTAAATTAACAAAAGTCCGAAATTTCCATCTGGGATTTACACACTGCCTTCAAAACTGTCATCAACGCATTCTCACGGCAATTCATAACTTTTTGATTTAGTGGTTAATTCTTGTGAAATCTAATTCGTACAATTAAATTCGATTTGCTCATCACCCAATGATGGTTGGGGATAGGGGTGCTACGCCTCCCTTTTAAAACCGCACATTTTCGTATGACTGAACTCATACGAATTCGTATGAATTAGCCACTAAACTGACAAGACGTAAAATACTTACGTTTCCTGGTGAGATTTCGGCTGGTCATCCATCGTAAAAAAACAACAACAACTGAATTGGGTTCATTTTTTTTTGCATCTATAGCAATAGTTTGAGAGGTGTTTTGACAATTCAGAGCCACTGTACAATTTAGAAAAATAAGAACATAAAGAATTAAACTAAAAAGCTCCAACACTAAACTTGAATAGTCCATATTTCTGGTTAAACTGCTAAATCCATAATAAATGCTGTTGACTGGAGGATCAAAAAGCCTGCTAATGGCTCAGTGTAGTTTCTGCTGTTTTCTGCATCAGTGCTGTTGAATGGCAGCGCTGTTTCATCTGGCTTTAAAAGAGTATAAATCACAGAGACCACATTATGATTTGTGGTTTGTATTGGAGAATGCTGCGCCGAAAGCTTCTCACTGTGTTTCACATCGGTCAGCGTGTAAATGTCTTGCAAGCCGAGTTAATAAACGGTTTATGCAGCTCACAAATAGCCCCAAATCTTACCCCCCCAAAAAATACTATAGTCATTTATTGTAAATACTGTAGTGTTTTTGAACCATACTACTGTATAGTAAATTACTTCAATTAATCTGCTGTGGAGATTCTTCAGTTGCTATGTTAAAATAACTCCGTGATTGGAAAAGTTCCATGTTATCATCGTCAAAACAGCTACTGTTATTGATCTGTTGCTGTGATTCTACAGATGCTATGGTAACACAACTACGACCAGGTTCGAGTCTAGGAAAAAGCGGTTCCAGGAATCAGGTAAGACAAAAAACAGATTCCGAAAAATAAAGCAAACGAGTTCATAACGTGGCAAGAATGCAGTGAAATCCGAAAACGCGGTCAAAATCAGACGAGGGCTTTTCTTTTTCTAGACAGCATTTGTAAATCGTTGCTTGGGTTTAGGGAAGGAGGAGGAGGAGGGTGGGTCGGCCAATTGGCCAGCCGCCCACTCAATCATTCAGTCATTCAGTCAGTCAGTCGGACAGACAGTCGCTCGACATCAGTCTCCGGCGTTTTTTTACGCGGAAACAGCGCGGCCGCGAACGACACTCGCGAGAGCACAGCGGCCTCTCGCGGATTCGCGAAAACAAAAACTGCACAAACACGTACCTCCAAGGACGTATTCCGCGGTCTCCCGAAACGCCCTAGTGGCTACGTTACTAGAATGAGCCTAGGTTGGATTCTACAGTTGCTATGGTAACACAACAATTAACAACAACTGTAGAACTTAATCTGTTGTGTTAATTCTACAGTTACTATGGTGACACGTCAGCTGTAGAAATTGATCTGTTGTAGAGATTCTACAGTTGCTATGGTAACAAAACAACTGTTATAATTGATCTGTTGTGGGGAATCTATAGTTGCTATGGTAACACAACAACTATAGTAATTAATTTGTTGAGGTGACTCTACAGTTGCTATGGTAACACAACAAATGTAGTTATTCAGTTGTTATGAATCTACAGTTGCCATGGTAACATAACAACTATTGTAATTGTTTGTTGTGATGCATCTGTAGTTGATATGGTAACACAACAACTATAATAATGTATCTGTTGTGGTGATCCTACAGTTATTATGGTAACAAGTTAACGACAACTGTAGTAAATCTGTTGTGATAATTCTACAGTTGCTATGGTAACACAACAAGTACAGTAATATAAACAAATGCAACCAATACTACATTTTTCACAACTACCCCTGCTAAAAAATCCAGCTTAAACCAGCCTAAGCTGGTTGGCTGGTTTTAGCTGGTCAACCAGGCTGGTTTTAGAGGGGTTTTGGCCACTTCCAGGCTGGTTTCCAGCCATTTCCAGCCTGGTCTTAGCTGGTCAGGCTGGGAGATGACCAGCTAAAACCAGCTTGACCAGCCTAGCCAAGCTGGGAGTCCAGCCAAAACCAGCTATATCCAGCTTAAACCAGGCTGGTCAAGCTGGTTTTAGCTGGATTTGGCTGGTCATTTTCCAGCCTGACCAGCTAAGACCAGGCTGGAAATGGCTGGAAACCAGCCTGGAAGTGGCCAAAACCCCTCTAAAACCAGCCTGGTTGACCAGCTAAAACCAGCCAACCAGCCTAGGCTGGTTTAAGCTGGATTTTTCAGCAGGGACTATATGGTTTTAAATGCAACACAGTTTACTTTGGTAAATGTAAAGTACATTTTCAGTTTATACCATAATTAATAAAACAGTCTCTTGAAGCATTCATTAACTAAGTGTTGTAAATACTATAATATACTTTGCTATATCATGGTTCAAAATCACCACAGAATTTACTATAAATTTCTATAGTATTTTTATTCCATGAGGGAACCACAGTGCAACGCATCTCTTACACAATATAAAATCTGCAATTGGTCGTGGCACCAGTGAACCACTAACAAAATTAAGACGCAAAATGCAACCCTTTAGTCACAGTCTGGAGCCTTGCAAAGCCCAAACTAACTTTAATGAAATTTAAAAGCGCAGTGATCATTTCTGAGGAAAAACAAATCATCCTGTGGCACGTGTGCACATACAGCAACCTTTAAGGAGTCTTGCACGAACAGGATTAAATTAAATCTCCAATTACAACTGCATGCAATTCCCAGAAGTAAAGCTTCCGTCTTTTGGGTCAAGTTTTGAATAGCACCTAGCAAAAGAGTGTTTCATAAAGCTAAATCAAATTACACAAGAACATTCTGTAACTCTCAAATCTGTTAGCATGTTGCTCAATTGTTATACTGTTGTTTTATCAGATTGTATGCAGTAATTTGACCCACTTGTTACTCAGCAATGCTTAAACTGTATGCTCGTTTTATTTTTGGATGAGATTGCAGAGATTCAGTTTTCATTTGATACAGTTCTTGGGTTTAATTTTTTTGTATTTCTGAATTAATATGTCCTGAATCCCTCTGTCATGCATTTACCTTATCTCTTTAAAACAAACAATTGTCATTTATAAGGGATTTACAGCATAAATAGTCCTCACTTTAGATGAGCTCACAAAACTGTAAAGCATTTATTAACATCCAGAGTAACTCTCACCACATGCCTGAATAATACGATGTTTTCATTTGAATAGTTTGTTAAAGAGCCCCTGTTATGGGTTTTTGAGAATGAGCTTCATGTAGTGTGTAACAGCTCTAAGTGAAGTGAAATATCCAGCTAAGGCTTAAATCTGAAAGTGGACAGTGTTTAAAACTATAAATTAATTTAGAAAAGAGTCGACTCAGTGCTTCAAATGAATCGTCTTGATAACGAGTTTTTAGCCATTTTGGCGTGACTTCAATAAGAAACTTAAGCCCCGCCCAATTTTTGCATGCGCAAACACGGGGAAATTAAAACCCCGCCCACTAACACAGTAGCAAAGAAGAAGAGGAAGACAAACAGATCCTAGTTAAATCAAGTCATGAAGACACTGTGCTCAGCTGGATATTACTGGAAGTGTGTGGGGAAAGTTAGTGTTATTTTCTCTACCCAAAGATGAAGCTGTAAAGAGTCTGTGGTTGAGGTTTATTTTCAACCCAGGCTCATTCTGAAAACGTAGTCCAGCGGACGTTTCTGCAGACCGCGAAATACGTCCCGGGAGGTACGTATTTGTGCAGTTTTTGTTTTCGCGAATTGTGTTGTGCACGCTTTTTCGTATCTCGAACATCTCTGGCGAGTGCCGTTCGCACCTGCGCTGTTCTGGCGTCAACCCACCAGAGGCCGCTGTCTGACTGACCGAATGATTGACTGCGCGACCGGCCAATCGGCTGACCCGCCCTCCTTCTTCCCTGAACCCAACCAGTTTTACCGATTGACCCGCCCGCCCGCTCACTTCCCTAAACCCGAGCAACAATTTAGAAAAGCCGTCAAGAAAAAGAAAAGCCCTCGTCTGTTTTTTTTTTTTTTTAACCACTTTTTCAGATTTCACCGCGTTCTCACCCTGTTGTTCACTCGTTCGCTTTATTTTTTGGATTCTGTTTTTGTCTTACCTGGTTTCTGGAACCGCTCTTCCCCGGACTCAAACCCGGACGCCTTTGTCAACTCCTCCTCTCTGCATCTGAAGTCCGCCGACGCACACGATGAGCTGACCAGACAAACTGATTGCGGCGGGAAAGCCCTCCACGCGGTGGTAAGCGGTCAGCCGGCAAGCGCGAAAGGGAACGGCATCACATCGCCCCGTAGCGTTCACTTAAAAAAATGAAATGCAGCCATACGTACCTACCGGGACGTATTTCACGGTCTCCAGAAACGTCCGCTGGACTACGTTTTCAGAATGAGCCTTGGTTGTTTATTTAGCAAAAATACCTCAGCATTATAGCCCAGCCTTGTGCTGTTTCTGTCATTTCTCTGACGAGTGCTTCAGCAATCTACACGCTTACAACGGAGGGTTTATCGGTTCATCGGGGTTCATTTGTTAAAGGAAAGATGAGAAAAGACTACTGATGTATGAGACCTTGGCAGAGCTGAACAGGAACTGTATCAGTACACAGTTCATGGATCAGTTGCTTCCTCCATCACAAATTATAATGGCTGACTCCTTGTTTTCTCTAGGTTGCTAATGATGTATTTATTTGTGTTTTGTTACATGTAACATGTGTACTGTATCTGGTTAACTCTTTATATTCTCATATCGTGTCTAAAGCAAGGTTGAAAACGTGGCGAGTGATGCGTTATTTACTGATTTAAATGCGTTTGTAAGCTCATGATCTACTGCTGTTTGTCGTTGTTATGGCCACCGGTCATATTGCAGCGGTCGAGGTTCAACTTTTGCTGCTGTGTGGATTAATGCTGAATGTGTGTCTTGGTTAAGAATAGAGCAATATGCTGGTGTTTAACTGCACAGCTTTAATGCACTCATGCGCACACAAAAAATCTGGGAGACTGTGTCTGAATATCACTGTTGAGAATCGGATACTGTGTGCTGTGGTGTTAGTAAGTTAACTACTGTGAAGCATGTTTCGGGTGGCGGTGGGATCGAATCCTACACCAATGTTGGCGACCCGGGGGTTTCACAGACCGCACCAAAATGCTGGAATCGGGGGAGGGGCTGGTTGATATTACGGGAGTTTTCTGGGATAAACACCAAAATGGGAGGGTGGCGGGAGACGGGTCTGAAATACGTGGGGATCCTGGGAAAAACAGGAGTGTTGGCAGGTATGCTCACACACACTCTGCACTCTGACTACTTCAATATTGTTGATAAGCTGTGCTGGGGATTTCTCTCTGTCTCGTGCTGAACGCTGTCGACCAATTTCAACAGGCTGTCGTCGGTCCAATTGGCGCAGGTTAGCTTCGCGCTTAAGAGGGGTTTAGGAACAAATGAATAGCAGTGGCGCAGTAGGTAGTGCTGTCGCCTCTGAGCAAGAAGGTCGCTGGGTCACTGGTTCAAACCTCGGCTCAGTTGGTGTTTCTGTGTGGAGTTTGCATGTTCTCCCTGCCTTCGTGTGGGTTTCCTCCAGGTGCTCCGGTTTCCTCCACAGTCCAAAGACATGTGGTACAGGTGAATTGGGTAGGCTAAATTGTCCGTAGTGTATGAGTGTGTGTGAATGTGTGTGTGGGTGTTTCCCAGAAATGGGTTGCGGCTGGAAGGGCATCCGCTGTGTAAAACCTTGCTGGATAAGTTGGCAGTTCATTCCGCTGTGGTGACCCCGGATTAATAAAGGGACTAAGCCCACATGAAAATGAATGAATGAATGAATCGCTGAACGATTCCTATGGGAGTCGCTGGGATAATCAGGTTAAAATAAATTCTTAATATAAGACCATTAGGCTTTTCCTCTATAGAATTTTTACTGTATTGACATTACAGATCTTGATGGTCAATTCGGATTTTGTGACAGTATCTAATTTTTTTTGACGACCTGCTTACATTTATCATCCTTTAAAGGTGACTGGTATGCGATTGTCTGCATTTACACTGCACACGGCAGAAGGCGCAATGATCAGGAAAAAAAGAGCGGACTGACTGACAGCTGATAATAAAAGAGCGCTCTTTTCTCCACTCCTGTGTTTATTGTGTTCGCATGGTTTATTGTTTTCCAATAGCTTATGACAGAAACGCTCTCACTTGGCAATATTCTTTTTACCTAGGCCTTTTTAAACCAGTAGGTATCTTAATGTAATGTCCATGGCCTGATTTATGCACTTGATGTATGCAACAGTATTATTTTATATAGGTAATGTGGTGGATGTTGCGTTCTCTTTCTCTCTTGTGAACATGCTTAAATACTCGCACTACATGACAAATTAATAGCGTTTACAGTCCTTGTGTAGAATTTGGTCACTTGAACCATGAAAAGAAACGTAAACGTGTTTGGTAATGATGAAGGCGTCTCCAGCAGTTCAGTATGTGTGAGCGCGCTTAGATATGTGTGTAGGTGCTGGGAATGTAGTGTCAAACAGCTGTGTGGACTGTCCTGTCGCAAAATGCAGCTAGAAGTCCTCCACGATGATAATAGTTTGAGTGTGGCGTTTGCACTTCAATAATGCTGATTTCTGTACATCTCACTCGGGTGAGGAAAAAAAGGCGGTTACGTCACACCCACCCGCCCGCCAAACCGAGTGACGTGTGCATCACAGAGGCCAGCCTCACCAGGGGTATACAAAGCACTTGATTTGCGGTTCAAATCCAATCTTGCTTCCAATCTTCAATGCTAATTTCACCCTCACGCTCCATCATGCTAACATCTCAACTCACAAGACAATTTTTTACCTCGACAAGAAATTTCGTTGCAACTTATTCTCGCGAGATCTCGTGACACCCTTAATATTAAGAGTTAATTTTAAGGTATCTCGCTTTTATTCTAGGCATCTTTTAAGGTATCCACTAATGGGCCACGGCCCACCGGTTGAGAATCCCTGCTCTAGAGGATTTCGATTTCAAAAGCATTTAAGCTTTATGTGTATGGAAAATGTAAAAGATGAAAGACTTAAGATGATGGAATTGCAGAATATTTTGAGGTTGTCATAAATTGGATAAATGTTTCATGTTTTCATTTGTCACACTGTCATTTGAGTTTTCACTTGCTTTAATTAAGCTAATTATTTAGTGTCCACCCCTCATCATGCTGCTTAACTTAGGGTGCTTTCACACCTGCCTTATTAAGTTTGATTCAATCGCACTAGAGTTAGTTTCCCCTTTTGGTGCGGTTGGTTTGGGCAGGTGTGAATGCAGCAATTGTACTCGAGTGCGCACCAAAAGCGGACCAAATAAGCGTACCGAGACCTGCTCAAAGAGGTGGTCTCGGTACGCTTTCACACGAACCCTGGAGCGGTTCGTTTGTTATGAGAATATGATCCGTACTAAAACAGGTCCAACCGCAAAAAGTACTGCGCTTTTTGGACTAATTCAGCTGCCGTAGGTCGATGCGCTGTGCATTATGGGATATGGAGGAAAAATATTTGTTGACAGCGCTTTACCAACAGAGAGAGAGAGAGAGAGAGAGAGAGAGGGGAAAGCATTACCTGATGGATCGTTGGTAATATTTCCGCAAGATGAGCATGTCGCAGTTTAGCTAAATTAATTCACGCCTCCTCCTGAAGTGACGAGCGACGCATTAAACACTGTTTTCCAGCCGCGGCTGCGCTTCATTTTCTAAATGTATAGTTTGTCTAAAGCAGGGATACAATCAGCCAGCGCAGTCGTCCCTCCAGAGTAAAAACCACATTTTGTGTCTGCCGGTTTTGTTTACTTGCAGGAGTTCATTGGCATTTTCCCGCACGTGAATTCTGACCAATCAATAATCAGTTTAGGAAATTTGTTCAACAACATCTGGCCAATGAGAGATGTGGATTTTGTCAGATGACTGCGTTTTGGTTCGTTTTAACTGGTTCGGACCAAAGCCAGCAGTGTGGTGTGAAAACGACCCAAAGACGGCAGAAAATGCAACAATGAATCATTTATTACCCTTGGTGCGGACCAAATGAAGCGAACTACAGATGTGAAAGCACCCTTAATTGTTTGCACTATATACATCCCTTTGTTAAGCAATTTGTTGTCAGTCGTTTACGTTACTTCTATGAGGTCTGATTGTCTGCCGTGTCCTTGTTTTGTTTACGTTTTATTTAGAATTATTAATGAAACCCGGAAAGACCGCATTTGGATCCTCACGTTTGTTTCACTCCTTAGACCACACATCAGACGTGACAGAATGAATGAAATTGAATTAAATAAATTAATAATAAATTATTCATATTGCGCAGTTAGTGTAGGTAAAGCGCAGCTATCTTTTTTAATGCCCATAAAATAAGCACACAAAAAAAACAACAACTTTCAAGATGCATTCCTCTGATGCATCCACAAAGCTGTCCGCAGCAATGAAATACAATCAGCACAACGGAGCACATGCGGCGCAGCGCTGGCAAAACATGCGCTCCATCCCTAGAAAGAGGGAGCAAGGTCGTAAAACGCAGGGAAGCTCTGGGAAATCAGTCAAAAAGAAAGACGCAATTAAGGGTCCCGCCGTGATTCTGGGATCAAGCCATCTTGTGAAAGCACTGGGAAAATCAAGGCCCCGTAAATTTCCATCAGATGACATGTAGTACAAAACAATAAATATTTTTCACAACAAAGTGCGTCCTGGAGTCTGCCACTGCCAAAATTCACGCACAGAAGCCAAAATGGCAGCAAACGACGGCGCACGCACACACTTCTATTCATCTGGGGCTTTTCCAACTTCTGTCAACATATTTTCCACAACAAGACTTTTACAGCGTAATTTACTGCACAGCGTTTCCCTTTGCGTTCGCATTTACAACGAGCCTCACCTCTGACCTACTTGAACACGACAAGCACAATAAAACTCAACAAGGTTCAATCTGGGGCTTTTTCACCGTTCTTCATCTGCTTACACACCGCCTGCAGTGAGTCTGAGTTATCTCAGCTCAAGAAAAACCATTAGATCAGGAGACGATGGGGAGTAAACACACTAGGGATGCATGATATATGAGTTATGTATATGAATCGAGCGATGTTGATTAATAATGCGTCATACCAAACATTCTGATGTACAATAGCTGTTTCCATCCACCTACTATTAAGTGCATTTTTAATATGAATTAAAGGTGACCGCTTTTTTCAAGATGTTAAATGCGTCTCTCATGTCTCTTAAGTTTGAGCTCTTAATAGCACACAGATAATGTTTTCTAACACTCTGAAGCTGACCCTTTTAGGCTATTATCCTAATTGTGGAGTTTTGGTGACTGTCGCTTTAAATTCAAATGAGATTGTGCTCTTTTCAGTAGGGGGCGGAGCTACAAATGCCTGTGTGTCAGCATAGTGGCAGATTCAAAAACAAGACATTTCTAGCCAAAATAAAACAAATAAGAATTTTTCCAGAAGAAAAATTATATTTAGACATACTGTAAACATTTCCTTGCTCTGTTAAACATCATTTGGCAAACATTTAAAAATGAAAGAAAAATTCAAAGGGGGCTAATAATTCTAACTTCAAGTGTGTGTGTGTGTGTATATATATATATATATATATATATATATATATATATATATATATATATATATATATATATATATATAGTTGGATATGGTGTGTAAATTCGCCCTGGGTGCCATTTAAACGAGAACCGCCACTGAATGTGTGTGTTTAAAGAAAGCTGCTTTGGAATGATGATTATTGTATAAAGCACTATAAAATAAACGTAAAAAACGCAGATAAACTACAACATGAAAACATTCGGTGAATAAACTCTGCGCTTCCTCAGTGTGAGTGAAGTGATGTAGTTTCTGACAGATGATCTGACAGATTTAAATGTGTGTGTGAGGGTCTTTGCATCATTAATGTTGGTTTGCAGCTCTCCATGTTCCCTATCGTTTCAAAAGCCACCGCATTCACCTCATTGTGTTTCATCTTCTGAGGTGCAACCCATTTATTAGAGGAGAACAAACACCCCACTGGCGAAACCCCACAGGGCAGCAAACTACACTTCTCTGAGTAATATTTGACTGACATATTTAGTTTATCAGGAAGTGGCCATTTTGTTCTCTTTTGTTTCTCGTTAGATTGAAAACGCTGATCTATGTTTTGTGCAACATTTACACACACACACACACACACACACACACACACACACACACACACATAGTTGAAGTCAGAATTTTTAGCCAATTTTAAATATTTTCCAAATGACGTTGAACAGATTGAGAAAATGTTCACACTATGTCTGATAATATTTTTTCTTCTGGAGAAAGTCTTATTTGTTTTATTTTGGCTAGAATAAAAGCAGTTATGAATTTTTAAAACACCATTTTAAGGTCAATATTATTCGCCCCTTTAAGCTGTATATTTTTGTTGATAGTCTACAGAACAAACCATCATTATACAATAACTTGCCTAATTACACTAACCTGCCTAGTTACCCTAATTACCCTAGTGAAGCCTTTAAATGTCACTTTAAGCTGTATAGAAGTGTCTTGAAGAATATCTAGTCTAATATTATTTACTGTCATCATGACAAAGAGAAAATAAATCAGTTATTAGAGATGAGTTATTAAAACTATTATGATTAGAAATGTGTTAAGAAATTGGAGGAAAAAATAAAACCGGGGGGCTACTAATTTTGACTTCAACTGTATATATATATATATATATATATATATATATATATATATATATATATATATATAGTGATTTTTCTGATTTAATTTACCATCGCAATTATGTTACTTCTTAGAAATGCATAATTTGGCTGTATAATAATATTAATAATAATGCCTAAATGTAATGTAATGTAAATGTAATAATAATAATAATAATATTAATAATAATAAGATGATGATGAAACAATTTGAGAACTAAAGCACAATATTATAACTAATAAATATTTTGGTCACACTTTACTATAAGGTTCATTAGTTAATGTTAGTTAATGAAAATACAGTAGTTCATTGTTAGTTCATGTTAACTCATGGTGCATTAACTAATGTTAACAAGCATGGACTTGAATGTTAATAATGCATTAGAAAATGTTCAATTATGATTAATAAATGCTGTGCATGTGTTGTTCATGATTAGTTCATGTTAGTAAATGCATTAACTAATGAACCTTATTGTAAATTGTTAACCAAATATTTTAACAAAAGACTTTTAACATGCAACACTATTAAACACGTAGCGCATGCAGTGATTCAGATAGCTCATCTATTTGATAAAAAAACTGAGTCATGTTGTGATTTTAAACATACACAAATACACTTGATTGAACATGTACACACAGACATCACCTATATACTCTATAACTGCAGGTTAACTATATATATCATAACTGTAACTGTTAAGAGCTGTTAGTTTCTAGTTAATTAAAGTTAATAGTAACTGATGAAGTGATTGTAACAAATAATCTTAACTTTTCTGAATGTGATTGTAATGCATTAATGTGCAGCTTTTTTAAAGCTGCTTTGGAATAATGATTATTATGGAAAGCGCTATACAAATGAACTTAAATTGAACTGAATGAGGCAGCACGGTGGGTCAGTGGTTAGCACTGTGGCCTCACAACAAGAAGGTTGCTGGTTTGAGTTGTGGTAGGTTCAGTTGGCATTTCTGTGTGGAGTTTGCATGTTCTTCCCATGTCTCCTCCTCAGGTTTACCCCCACTGTCCAAACAAAGCCGCTATAGGGGAATTGATGAACTAAGTGTATGGGTAATTCCCAGTACTAGATTGCAGCTGGAAGGTCATCCGCTGTGTAAAACATACGCTGGAATAGTTGGTGGTTCATTCAACTGTGGTGACTCCTGATGAAGGGGTCTAAGCTGAAGGAAAGTGAATGAATGAATGACTTCAGCTTTATCTTGATTGTTTGTGCAGCCCGATACAAACTTGTGGATGCTCATCAAAGTAGAGCATTTAGTAAATGTCTGTGTTCAGTGGCTCGCATCCTTTCGCTCATCAAGAAACTGGAATGTTACGAGTTTTCTGTGTTCAAGATGCCGTTAAACATTCCGTACACAGAGACTGTAATAATACAACTTTCTGAAGAGAATTTGAGTGGGGTTTATCTGAGCAAAACTCTCTGTTGTGTGGAGAAAGAGAGAGAGAGAGAGAGAGAGCTATGGGTGATCGCCAAGCCATTCCTACGCAGCTTCTGCAGTGTTAACAAGGATTTAAAAAAAGATTTCTTAAAAAATAAATAAATAATAACCAGATTTTCAGGAGCACAAATATATTTGGTGGGAAAATTGTCGCTTCTTTGCTGAAAATTCACCATTTCACAAATAGTTTAAAGAAACTGACAGCAAAAAAATGAATAGATTGAACACAGACCTTTTCAAAAGATTATTATTACTTAAATCATCCGCATCAAAAATCCTTGAAAGGTTTAATATTTCGATATTTTTTTAACTTATGAACATTTATATGCATTTATGTCTGTATTATTATTTCATCCTTGCATCAAATCACTAAAACTAATGAGCGAGCACTTGTGTGAGGTGTGTGTAATGCAGCGTGTGTGGGTGCAGGACAGTAAATCTGACATCATTCTCTCTTCTGGCTGTTGTTGTCAGTCTCACACTATTGTTTATCTCTTTCTGAAAGTCTTGCAAATATTTCAAGATCATAGCAACAAACTACAACACCCTAACAACAGCAAAGCAACAAACTGCAAACATTTCAATACCATAGCAACACAGCAAACCTTATCACACCTTAGCAACTGCATAGCAACCCACTGCAAACACTTCTAATACCATAGCAACACACTACAACACTTAAAACACTATAGCAACTGCATAGCAACAAACTGCAAACATGTCAATACTGTAGCAACACATTACAACCCTTAAAACACCCTAACAACTGTATAACAACACACTACAACACCTAAAACACTAACAACTGCATAGCAACACACTACAACTATTAAAACAACCTAACAACTGCATAGCAACACACTACAACACTTAAAACACCCTAATAACTGCATAACAACACACTACAACACTTAAAACACCCTAATAACTGCATAACAACACACTACAACACCTAAAACACTAACAACTGCATAGCAACACACTACAACACTTAAAACACCCTAATAACTGCATAACAACACACTACAACACCTAAAACACTAACAACTGCATAACAACACACTACAACACCTAAAACACTAACAACTGCATAGCAACACACTGCAACACCTAAAACACTAACAACTGCATAGCAACACCTAAATCACTAACAACTGCATAGCAACACACTGCAACACCTAAAACACTAACAACTGCATAACAACACAGTACAACACCTAAAACACTAACAACTGCATAGCAACACACTGCAACACCTAAAACACTAACAACTGCATAGCAACACACTGCAACACCCTAAAACACTAACAACTGCATAACAACACAGTACAACACCTAAAACACTAACAACTGCATAGCAACACACTGCAACACCCTAAAACACTAACAACTGCATAGCAACACACTGCAACACCTAAAACACTAACAACTGCATAGCAACACACTGCAACACCTAAAACACTAACAACTGCATAACAACACAGTACAACACCTAAAACACTAACAACTGCATAACAACACACTACAACACCTAAAACACTAACAACTGCATAACAACACAGTACAACACCTAAAACACTAACAACTGCATAGCAACACACTGCAACACCCTAAAACACTAACAACTGCATAGCAACACACTGCAACACCTAAAACACTAACAACTGCATAACAACACACTACAACACCTAAAACACTAACAACTGCATAACAACACAGTACAACACCTAAAACACTAACAACTGCATAGCAACACACTGCAACACCTAAAACACTAACAACTGCATAACAACACACTGCAACACCTAAAACACTAACAACTGCATAGCAACACACTGCAACACCCTAAAACACTAAAAACTGCATAACAACACACTACAACACCTAAAACACTAACAACTGCATAGCAACACACTGCAACACCCTAAAACACTAACAACTGCATAGCAACACACTGCAACACCTAAAACACTAACAACTGCATAACAACACAGTACAACACCTAAAACACTAACAACTGCATAGCAACACACTGCAACACCTAAAACACTAACAACTGCATAGCAACACACTGCAACACCCTAAAACACTAAAAACTGCATAACAACACAGTACAACACCTAAAACACTAACAACTGCATAGCAACACACTGCAACACCTAAAACACTAACAACTGCATAACAACACACTGCAACACCTAAAACACTAACAACTGCATAGCAACACACTGCAACACCCTAAAACACTAAAAACTGCATAACAACACACTACAACACCTAAAACACTAACAACTGCATAGCAACACACTGCAACACCCTAAAACACTAACAACTGCATAGCAACACACTGCAACACCTAAAACACTAACAACTGCATAACAACACAGTACAACACCTAAAACACTAACAACTGCATAGCAACACACTGCAACACCTAAAACACTAACAACTGCATAGCAACACACTGCAACACCCTAAAACACTAAAAACTGCATAACAACACACTACAACACCTAAAACACTAACAACTGCATAGCAACACACTACAACACCTAAAACACTAACAACTGCATAGCAACACACTGCAACACCTAAAACACTAACAACTGCATAACAACACAGTACAACACCTAAAACACTAACAACTGCATAGCAACACACTGCAACACCTAAAACACTAACAACTGCATAACAACACACTACAACACTTAAAACAACATAACAACTGCATATCAACACACTACAGCATTTAAAACACCCTAACAACTGCATAACAACACAGTACACACAATTAAAACACCCTAACAACTGCATAGCAACACACTACATGCACTTAAACTACTTTAACACTGCATACCAACACATTCCAAACATTTCAATACCATAGCAACACACTACAACACCTAAACACTTTAACAACTGCATTGCAACGCACTACGAACACTTAAATAACCATAACACTTAATGACACTAGAAACATTTCAATACCAGAGCAACACAACTACAAAATGTAAATAACATAGCAACACACTACAACACTTAAAACACCCTAACAACTGCATGGCAACACAACAACAACTATTACATGCACATACATACTATTACACACTTTAATCACTATAACAACTGGCTAGGCGAGGCAGTGGCGCAGTGGGTAGTGCTGTCGCCTCACAGCAAGAAGGTCGCTGGGATTAATAAAGGGACTAAGCCGACAAGAAAATTAATGAATGAATGAATGAACAACTGGCTAAAAACAATACAACACCCTAGCAACTACATAGCAACACACTAAAACACCACAACACAATAGCAACAAACCAAAAAAATGATATTATATAAAACTCTCATGTCTTTTGAAAAAAAAAAATTGTCAAGGGAGTTTAGCAGGGTTAAATATGAACACCGCACTAATTGGCAGTCTATACAATAAATCAATCTCTTTACAGGGTAATTAGCTTTCTCAGAATTTAACCTAAATGACCTGATTCCCAGATCTGTTTCTTTGCAAAAACAGCTTTTTTAATTCCTGGAAGAGGCCGCCTGACTTCTCGGACCCTCGCTTCTGTGATGTCTTTGTAATCCAGTCATTGTGTAATTGGTAACTGGTGAAAGAGCTACTCATCTGAGGAGTAAAAACGGTACAGGACTGACAGCCGGAAAACACTGTTGGCAGGCACTTTAAAGAAGGATGATAACTGGGTTTTCTTGTTAGGAAGAGCTCTATGACAGCACAGCAAGATTGTGCAGATGAGTTTCTGCTGAGTTTTTCGGTGCGCATCTCCAGAGTACATCAGCCTTTTAAAATGTCAGAAATCCAGAGCTCTTACGCATGTCTCAAAGTCAAATTTAAGCAATTTTCAAGCACTTTCCAGATACGTTTTCAACTGTGGCTAATTACATATTTACACACACATAAATACTACATACTACACATATATCAGATGCTACTGTATTTGTTGTAGTATTCTGATAACATAGTCAAGTATTTTAAGTAACAATTTTGATGGCTTTCCAGCTGCAACCCAAAACTGGGAAACACCCATACACAGCCTCACACACATATTATATGGCCAATGTAGCTTACGCAATTCCCCTATAGGGAAAGTATTTGGACTGTGGGGGAAACCAGAGCACCCGGAGGAAACCCACAACAACACAGGGAGAACATGCAAACTCCACACAGAAACGCCAACTGACCCAGCCGAGGCTCGAACCAGTGACCTTCTTGCTGTGAGGTTATTGTACTACCCACTGTCCTGCAGCCAGCCAGATTATGTTCCAGGGATATGCACAGACTCCAGAGTTTTAATTGTATGCAAAAACAACATATTTATTTTATTTTATAAAACTTAACAACTGCATAGCAACAAACTACAACCTCTATAACACCCTAGCAACACAAACATCAACACTACACAACACCTAAAACACCCTTAAAACTGCATAGACAATAAGACTCAAGACTATATCACCCTAGCAACACTTTGGGGACACTTAAATACCATAACAACACACTACAGCACCTAAAGAACTTTTATTAACTGCATAACAACAACCTAAATCACTACAGCAACTGCCTAGCAACACACTGCAAACATGTAAATACATAACACACTACAACACCCTAACAACTGCATCACTCTACATATACTAAAATTCAATAACAACACACTACAAAACTTAAAACACCCCTATTACTGCATAGCAACACAGTAAAAACTATATTACCCTAACAACTGCGTCGCAACACACTACAAACACTTAAATACATAACACACTATGACACTCTAACAATTGCATAGCAACACACTGAATACTACAACACCATAGCAACTGCCACGCAACACACTACAACTCTCATAACACCCTAACAACTGCATAGCAACACACTAAACACTATACCACCCTAACTACTGCTTAGCAACACACTGTAAACACTTAAATACATAACACACTACAACACTCTAACAACTGCATAGCAACACACTAAACAACACCATAGCAACTGCCAAGTAACACACTACAACACCCTGACAACTGCATAGCAACACACTAAACACTATAACACCATAACAACTGTGTAGCAACACACTGCAAACACTACAACACCTTAGCAACAGCCCAGCAACACACTACAACACTTATATCACCTTCAAAGCAACACACTAAACATTACAACATCTTAGCAACTGCCTACCAACACACTAAAACACTCTAACAACTGAATAGCAACACACTAAACACTATAACACCCTAGAAACTGTGGAGCAACACACTGCAAATACTTAAATACATAACACAGTACAACTCCCAAGCAACACAATACTTATAACACCCAAACATCTGCATAGCAACATACTTAACACTGTAACACCTTAGCAACTGCCACACAACACACTACAACACTTATGATACGCTAACAACTACATAGCAACACATTAAACACTATAACACCATAACAACTGTGTAGCAACAAACTGCAAACACTACAACACCTTAGCAACAGCGAAGCAACACACTACAACTCTTATAACACTCTAACAACTTCAAAGCAATACACTAAACATTACAACACCTTAGCAACCGCCTACCAACATACCAAAACACTCTAACAACTGAATAGCAACACACTAAACACTATAACACCCTAGCAACTGCGTAGCAACACACTGCAAACACTTAAATACATAACACACTACAACACCCTAACAACTGCAGAGCAACACACTAAACATTACAACACCTTAGCAACAGCCAAACAACACAATACAATACAATACTTATAACACCCAAACAACTGCATAGCAACACACTTAACACTGTAACACTCTTGCAACTGCATGGAAACACACTGCAAACACTTAAAACACCCTAACAACTGCATAGCAACACACTAAACACTGCAACACCTTAGCAACTGCCACACAACACACTACAACACTTATGGCAACCTAACAACTGCATAGAAACACACTAAACACTATAACACCTTAGCAATTGCCTACCAACACACTAGAAACACTTAAATATGCAACACACAAAAACAATTAAAACACCATACCAACCGCTTAGCAACACACTAAACACTACAACACCCTAGCAACTGCCTAGCAACACACTGCGTACACTAAAATACATAACACACTACAAATATTAAAAACCCTAACAACTGCATAGCGACACACTAAACCCGACAAACACCCAGCTCCCAAGCAACACACTAAAACACCCTAACAACTGCTTAGCAATACACTAAACACTATAACACCCTAGAAACTGCCAAGCAACACACTAAAACACCCTAACAACTGCTTAGCAACACACTAAACACTATAACACCCTAGAAACTGCCAAGCAACACACCAAAACACCCTAACAACTGCTTAGCAACACATTAAACATTACAACACCTTAGCAACTGCCAAGCAACACACTAAAATACCCTAACAACTGCTTAGCAACACACTAAACACTATAACACCCTAGCAACTGCGTAAAAACTTAAGCTCTATTACAACTACATTTTTTAGATTACGCTACAGGCATTTGCACAGACTCCAGACATTACATGTTATGCAAAAGCAACATATTTATATAATTAATTTATTAAGTTGATTATTATTAACCACTTAGTAGCAAAATATTATGAAATCAACGCTATTATATTTTCAAGCCCTTCTTAGATCCCTTAGAGTCCTTCCAGAAATCGAGACCTTGAAAGCCCTAGATCAAAGTTCAAGTGTTTTCAAGGATTTCCACTACCAGTAAGAGCACTGTAAATCGCCCCTATAAATACTGCACCACATTTTGGCAGACTCCAGACCAGGATCTGTCTTTTAAAACAGTTCAAAACCTCTTAACAGGGCGGCTGTCTGACCTTACATAACCTGATTTTTGCACTGCGAGGAGCGCCGCGCAGCACAACTCTACCTCGTTTTCTGCAGCGCAGGGGTGAATTTAGGTCGTTCTGTGTCAAATAAAAACGCTGCTTGGTTCCTAGCGTCAGCTCTTTGATATTACGTAATCAACCTTGACTGAGGACAGCTTCACAGCCACTGGTGGAGCAGAAACCCTGTTGCGAGCGCGTCTGAAGAGAAAGGGATGGGGATTTTTGCGTAGCAGATCTGAGCGCAGGAGGATCCTTTTGCCAGAACACTGCCTGTGTAAACAGCATAACAAAGAAAAAAGGCAACTGCACAAAAGAAAAAAAGCCCTGATGGGACTGTAAAATGTTTGCAACACTGTGTCCTAGATTGCACTCAGAATCACACTCCAGTTGTCACAGGAAGAGCAGTCACGACTTGAAGACATCTTAACGTCTGACTTACGTCTGACTTATGCCTAATGTTAAAGCTAACAAAAAGTGAACTGTGAAGCAGTGTGCATTTCATTTGTAGGGATTTCCACTAAGTTCTTATTTCTAATGTTTCAGATTAATGTAAATAAAACAATTGCACAGACTTGCACTGAAGCAGGAATGCAAGGCATATTCAACGAACAACATCTAAAACACCCTGACAACCAGACTCCTATTTACCAAAACAATGAACAACACCTAAAAGACCCTGACAACCAGACACCTAATTACCAAAACAATGAACAACACCTAAAAGACCCTGACAACCAGACACCTAATTACCAAAACAATGAACAACACCTAAAAGGCCCTGACAACCAGACATCTTAATACCATAACAACAAACAACAACTAAAAAACCCTGACAACCAGACACCTAAATACCAAAACAATGAACAACACCTAAAAGACCCTGACAACCAGACATCAAATACCATAACAACAAACAACACCTAAAACACCCTGACAACCAGATATTAAATACCATAACAACAAACAACACCTAAAACACCCTGACAACCAAAACATCTAAATACCATAACAAACAACACCTAAAACACCGTAACAATACACCTAATACCATAACAACAAACAACACCTAAACCCCCTGAAAACCAAACATCTAAATACCATAATAACGAACAACACCTAAAACATCCTAACAATACACCTAATACCATAACAACAAACAACACCTAAACCCCCTGACAACCGAACATCTAAATACCATAATAACGGACAACACCTAAAACACCCTGACAACCAGATATTAAATACCATAACAACAAACAAGACCTAAAACACCCTGACAACCAGACATCTAAATATCATAACAAACAACACCTAAAACATCCTAACAATACACCTAATACCATAACAACAAACAACACCTAAACCCCCTGACAACCGAACATCTAAATACCATAATAACGGACAACACCTAAAACACCCTGACAACCAGATATTAAATACCATAACAACAAACAAGACCTAAAACACCCTGACAACCAGACATCTAAATATCATAACAAACAACACCTAAAACATCCTAACAATACACCTAATACCATAACAACAAACAACACCTAAACCCCCTGACAACCAGACATCTAAATACTATAATAGCGAACAACACCTAAAACACCCTGACAACCAGACATTTAAGTACCATAACAAAAACAACTCCTAAAACACCCTGATAACCAGACACCAAATACCATACCAAAACAATGAACAACACCTAAACGATCTGACAACCAAACATCTAAATACCATAACAACAAACAACAACTAAAACACCCTGGCAGGCAGACATCTAAATACCATAACAAACAACACCTAAAACATCCTAACAATACACCTAATACCATAACAACAAACAACACCTAAACCCCCTGACAGCCAAACATCAAATACCATAACAACGAACAACACCTAAAACCCCCTGACAACCAGACATCTAAATACCATAACAACGAGCAACACCTAAAACACCCTGACAACCAGACATCTAAATTCCATAACAAAAAACAACACCTAAAACACCCTGACAACCAAAACATCAAATACCATAACAACAAATAACACCTAAAACACCCTGACAACCAGACATCTAAACACCATAACAACAAACAACACCTAAAACACCCTGACAACCAAACATCTAAATTCCAAAACAATGACCAACACCTAAACACTCTGACAACCAAACATCCAAATACCATAACAACAAACAACACCTAAACACTCTGACAACCAGACATCTAAACATCATAACAACAAACAACACCTAAAACATCCTAACAATACACCTAATACCATAACAACAAACAACACCTAAACCCCCTGACAACCAGACATCTAAATACCAGAACAACGAGCAACACCTAAAACACCCTGACAACCAGACATCTAAATACCATAATAACGAACAACACCTAAAACACACAGACAACCAGACATCTAAGTACCATAACAAAAACAACTCCTAAAACACCCTGACAACCAGACATCAAATACCATACCAAAACAATGAACAACACCTAAACGATCTGACAATTAAACATCTTAATACCATAACAACAAACAACAACTAAAACATCCTAACAATACACATAATACCATAAAAACAAACAACACCTAAACCCCCTGACAACCAAACATCTAAATACCAAAACAACAAACAACACCTAAAACACCCTGACAACCAGACATCTAAACACCATAACAACGAGCAACACCTAAAACACCCTGACAACCAGACATCTAAATACCATAACAAAAAACAACACCTAAAACACCCTGACAACCAAAACATCAAATACCATAACAACAAATAACACCTAAAACACCCAGACAACCAGACATCTAAACACCATAACAACGAACAACACCTAAAACACCCTGACAACCAAAACATCAAATACCATAACAACAAATAACACCTAAAACACCCTGACAACCAGACATCTAAACACCATAACAACGAACAACACCTAAAACACCCTGACAACAAAACATCTAAATTCCAAAACCATGACCAACACCTAAACACTCTGACAACCAAACATCCAAATACCATGACAACAAACAACACCTAAACACTCTGACAACCAGACATCTAAACATCATAACAACAAACAACACCTAAACACTCTGACAACCAGACATCTAAACATCATAACAACAAACAACACCTAAAACATCCTAACAATACACCTAATACCATAACAACAAACAACACCTAAACCCCCTGACAACCAGACATCTAAATACCATAACAACGAGCAACACCTAAAACACCCTGACAACCAGACATCTAAATACCATAACAAAAAACAACACCTAAAACACCCTGACAACCAAAACATCAAATACCATAACAACAAATAACACCTAAAACACCCAGACAACCAGACATCTAAACACCATAACAACGAACAACACCTAAAACACCCTGACAACCAAAACATCAAATACCATAACAACAAATAACACCTAAAACACCCTGACAACCAGACATCTAAACACCATAACAACGAACAACACCTAAAACACCCTGACAACAAAACATCTAAATTCCAAAACCATGACCAACACCTAAACACTCTGACAACCAAACATCCAAATACCATAACAACAAACAACACCTAAACACTCTGACAACCAGACATCTAAACATCATAACAACAAACAACACCTAAACACTCTGACAACCAGACATCTAAACATCATAACAACAAACAACACCTAAAACATCCTAACAATACACCTAATACCATAACAACAAACAACACCTAAACCCCCTGACAACCAGACATCTAAATACCATAACAACGAGCAACACCTAAAACACCCTGACAACCAGACATCTAAATACCATAACAAAAAACAACACCTAAAACACCCTGACAACCAAAACATCAAATACCATAACAACAAATAACACCTAAAACACCCTGACAACCAGACATCTAAACACCATAACAACGAACAACACCTAAAACACCCTGACAACAAAACATCTAAATTCCAAAACAATGACCAACACCTAAACACTCTGACAACCAAACATCCAAATACCATAACAACAAACAACACCTAAACACTCTGACAACCAGACATCTAAACATCATAACAACAAACAACACCTAAAACACCCTGACAACCAAACATCTAAATACCAAAACAACAAACAACACCTAAAACACCCTGACAACCAGACATCTAAACACCATAACAACGAGCAACACCTAAAACACCCTGACAACCAGACATCTAAATACCATAACAAAAAACAACATCTAAAACACCCTGACAACCAAAACATCAAATACCATAACAACAAATAACACCTAAAACACCCAGACAACCAGACATCTAAACACCATAACAACGAACAACACCTAAAACACCCTGACAACCAAAACATCAAATACCATAACAACAAATAACACCTAAAACACCCTGACAACCAGACATCTAAACACCATAACAACGAACAACACCTAAAACACCCTGACAACAAAACATCTAAATTCCAAAACCATGACCAACACCTAAACACTCTGACAACCAAACATCCAAATACCATGACAACAAACAACACCTAAACACTCTGACAACCAGACATCTAAACATCATAACAACAAACAACACCTAAAACATCCTAACAATACACCTAATACCATAACAACAAACAACACCTAAACCCCCTGACAACCAGACATCTAAACATCATAACAACAAACAACACCTAAAACATCCTAACAATACACCTAATACCATAACAACGAGCAACACCTAAAACACCCTGACAACCAGACATCTAAATACCATAACAAAAAACAACACCTAAAACACCCTGACAACCAAAACATCAAATACCATAACAACAAATAACACCTAAAACACCCTGACAACCAGACATCTAAACACCATAACAACGAACAACACCTAAAACACCCTGACAACCAAAACATCAAATACCATAACAACAAATAACACCTAAAACACCCTGACAACCAGACATCTAAACACCATAACAACGAACAACACCTAAAACACCCTGACAACAAAACATCTAAATTCCAAAACAATGACCAACACCTAAACACTCTGACAACCAAACATCCAAATACCATAACAACAAACAACACCTAAACACTCTGACAACCAGACATCTAAACATCATAACAACAAACAACACCTAAACACTCTGACAATCAGACATCTAAACATCATAACAACAAACAACACCTAAAACATCCTAACAATACACCTAATACCATAACAACAAACAACACCTAAACCCCCTGACAACCAGACATCTAAATACCATAACAACGAGCAACACCTAAAACACCCTGACAACCAGACATCTAAATACCATAACAAAAACAACACCTAAAACACCCTGACAACCAAAACATAAAATACCATAACAACAAATAACACCTAAAACACCCTGACAACCAGACATCTAAACACCATAACAACGAACAACACCTAAAACACCCTGACAACAAAACATCTAAATTCCAAAACAATGACCAACACCTAAACACTCTGACAACCAAACATCCAAATACCATAACAACAAACAACACCTAAACACTCTGACAACCAGACATCTAAACATCATAACAACAAACAACACCTAAAACCCCGACAACCAAACACCTATATAGCATAACAACAAACAACACCTAAAACACCTTGACAGCCAGACATCCAAATACCATAACAACAAACAACACTTAAAACACCCTGACAACCACACATCTAAATCCCAAAACAATGAACAACATCTAAACATCCTGACAACCAGACATCTAAATACCAAAAGAACAAACAACACCATAAAAACACCATATCAATAAAATATCAAACTTTGGCTATTTTTGCGCATGTGAACAAGATCACAAAACCACCAGGATCTTCTCCCCTCGTTTGATCTGCCGTGACTCTTTCTAACTCTCCACATTAGCATGGATGCGACAGCATTATTGGATTACCCAAACGAGCTTAAAGGAATAATCAAGAGCCAGTCTTGGTAAATGGTGCCAGTTGTTTGTTGTGTGTAGCACAGACCTAATACAATTAACAACACCCTGAACACATATCATATAATTTATCATCAAAATATATACTTTAAAACAAAAGAAAATGCATTATTTATTATTTTAGTTTGATTGTAAATTGTTTGATTGATAGTTTGAACACTGGAAAATAGAGCCTCTACCTACATTTTTATGTGAAAATGGCAAAAAAAAAAAGTACTTGAACATACATTTGACGGCAATTTCTAGATAAAATGAACACTAGGGGGCAGTAAGTAAGTAATGTGTATTTATATAGTGCATTTATCACGTATGGCCATACACACGAGCTATAGGTAGAGTGGAGAGACAATGATAGAGCCAATTTGGCCGATTGAAGGAATTTGGCTGGGACACCGGGGTTGCACCCCTACTTTTTACCATGGGATTATGTACCACAGAGAGTTAGGACCTTGGATTAATGTCTCATACCAAAAGCCAGCACTCACTGACAGTATAGTGCAGGGGTGTCCAAACGTGGTCCTGGAGGGCCGATGTCCTGCAGATTTTAGCTCCAACTTGCCTCAACACAACTGCAAGGATATTTCTGGAAAGCCTAGTAAGAGCTTCATTAGCCATCCCAGGTGTGTCTAACAGGGGTTGGAACTAAATTTTGCAGGACACCGACCCTCCAGGACTGAGTTTGGACATGCCTGGTATAGTGCATACCTGCCAACATTTGGGGTTCGTGGGTGAGATGTCTGAATAACACTGTTGAGAAACTTTTTAATAACTTGAGTGGGTTTCGAGTGGCCGCTGCAATCGGCGACCCAGAGGTAATACAGATTGTAATAAAATTCTGAGGATCAGAGGGTGGGGGGTTTGGGGGTGCAATTACAGACTTTTTTTAAGGGAGAAATAACAAAACGGGATAGTGGCGGGAGATGGGTCTAAAATACGGGAGACTCCCAAGAAAAGACAGTGATGGCAGGTATGGTATAGTGTCCCCTTCACTAAACTGGGGCATTAGGACTCACACAGACCGCAGATTGAGCCCCACTCGCTGGCCTCACTAACACTACTTCCAACAGCAACCCAGCTTTCCCATGTGGTTTCCCATCCAGGTTCTGACCAGGCTCAGTCCTGCTCATCTTCAGTGAGTAACCGCTCTTGGGCTGCAGGGTGATATGGCTGTGGCAGTATGATGACAAAAACCTTTGCTGCTTTTCACACTATTGATATTTCAGGGACATGATATCAAGAAATAAATGATTATTTTCATGCAGGCCTTTGCACAATGCCAATAGTGAGGCAAGGTCTGGAGGACTCAACCACCATACCAGGTTTGTGGACAAAATGCAAATATAGTAAAAAAAAAAACAGAGAACTTTAACACAACTCTTGTAATAAGGGAGAGCATTTAATAAAATAAATTAAAAGTCCACGTATTTCGGCTTACAAGCCTTCCTTTGGGTACAACATCACTTACAGACATTTGAAAAGGCTTTAAATATTTAATCTGGACAATTTTCCTCTGTTTTTGGTAAAAACTAAATTATATATACATAATTTATATATTTATATCACTTACTAGCTGACTGTTTACCTCGATATGGACGTCTTTCCTGTTGTAACCTGTCTGCCCAGTGGCTCACCATGTACATTGGCGGACTTGAGACGTAGAGAGGAGTTGACCATGATCATGGGTTTGAGTCCTGCAAAGAACAGTTCCAAAACCTGGTGAGACAAAAACAGACTCCAAAAAATAAACAAGTAAATAAAAGGTCGAGAATGTGGTAAAATCTGAAAATGTGGTAATAATTTGGCTGCCACGAGGCCTTTTCTTTCTCTGGATTGCTTTTGAAAACACTGTCGGTTGGGTTTAGGGACGGAGGAGGGTGAGTCAGTTGACAGCGGCCTCTGGTGGATTTACATGAGAACAGCAGGCGTGAATGGCAGTCGTGAAAGAAATTTAAGATCTGAAAAGTGTACACAGCGCCCTCTGGTGGATTTGCAAAAACAAAAACTGCAAAAAATGCTCCTTCAGGGACGTATTTGGCACTCTCCAGAAATGTATTTAGCGGTACGTTTTCAAAATGAGCCTGGGTTGTAACACTTAGTTGTCCTAAAAAAAAAATTCAATAATTGTGCTGTTCCAGCTCATTTCAATTGCATAGTTTAAACAAGCAATAACAAAATTATTTATATATATATAAATACACACACGTTGAAGTCAAAATTTTTAACCCCCCCCCCCCCCCCCCCCCCCCCCCCTCTTTTTTTTTTTTTTTTTGAATATTTCTAAGATTTAATGTTCTAAGGAATTGTTCACAGTATGCCTGATAATATTTTTTCTTCTGGTGAAAGTCTTATTTGTTTTATTTCGGCTAGAATAAAAGCAGTTTTAAATTTTTCTAAAGCCATTTTAAGATCATTATTATTAGCCCCTTTAAGAAATATTTTTATTTATTCATTCATTTACACATTTTAATCATCACATGATCTTTTTTTAACAAAATCACATGACCGTTATTTTAATGCGCATAGTGGAATTTGTTCAGTAAAAGTGTTTCTATCACAGCTTATGCGCATCATTTCTAACCCCATAAAAGGTTTATCCTACTCAGTTATGTTATACACGTTTTTTATGCACATTTTCAAAACTTGTGTGCATCTTTTCATTTTCATCAAACAAATTTTTTTAATGAGCATATCCAAATTGCACATTTAATTATTATTATTAATATAATTATTATTATTATTGCATTATGGTGTGCATGAAGATAGAATGAACTGCTTCATTAATCACACTTTATTTCAATGAATAATTCACACTATTAACAGACTATCAACCAAGACTTTTAGATCAATAAACTACTAATTGCTGCTTACTAATAGTTAGTAAAGTAGTAACTGAGTTTAGGTATTAGGGATGTGATATCTTACAGTATAAATGCTAATAAACTGCTGATATCTTAATAATAGGTAGGTATAATAAGCCAGGAGTAAATGCTGTTAGTTGATACTTAAACTAAAGTGCTGTTGCTTTAAAAGAAAAGATTTGTTTTTTATTTGTAAGATATTTCTAGCAGAAAATATTCAGAAGTCTGTCAAATGCAGATGAAAACAACCTTAATTTATGTAAACGCTGTCGGGGAAAGAGTTAAGAATCTGTAATAAAGCTGAAAGGTTAATAAATCAATTTCCTAAAACAAACAACCTCCCTGTTGACCTGTGACACTCCTGGTATTTTTGCTCAGAGGTTTGCAAATATTTGCCGAAAGTTCAGCAGTAACTTTTTCAAGAAATGTTCTCAATTGATCCTCTAAGCAATAAACAGGACCCTTGACTCGAGAATGACCCTGAAACATAAAATATACAGCGCTTCTGCTGATCCTGAACATAACATAGCTGACCAGAACATTGAGTTAGAGGCCAGAGATAATTCTTCAGTAAAATATCAGTCTTTACGACCCCAGGAGGCGTACCGCACCATTATCTGCACCGCTTCATCACAAGATAATAAGTTACACTGTAAAAAATATCCATAAATTAGCAGATCTCCATGTCTCTGAAATTCAGGTTTTGTTTTATTTATGCTTTAAGGGATTTCATTTTACTTCCAAAAGCTTTTGAGTCTTCTTACTTTGTGATCATGTGTATTAGTCTGCATTGCTGTATTGTCTGAGTGGTGTTGTATATTACTCTACAAAAACAATGTAATAAAGTGCAGCATATTTTCTGTTATTTTACAGACTTATTTCTCTACATATTATTTCTTATACTTTATATTATGTCTCAGTGTTTAGCACTGTGGCCTCACAGTAAGAAGGTTGCTGTTTTGTCTCTCAGCTGGACTCCTGTGTGGAGTTTGCATGTTCTCCCAGTGTTGGTGTGGGTTTCCTCCGGGTGCTCCGTTTTCCCCCACAGTCCAAACACATGCGCTATAGGGGAATTGATGAGCTAAATTGGTCATAGTGTGTGTGAGTGTGTGTGTGTGTGTGTGTATGATTGTGATTGGGTGTTTCCCAGTAATGGGTTGTAGCTGGAAGGATATCTGCCGTGTAAAATAAGGATAAGTTGGCGGTTCATTCCACTGTGGTGACCCCTGATAAATAAAGGCCGAAGGTAAATGAGTGAATGAATACATTATATTATTTCAAACGACTAAAATGTCAATGAAGCAGAGATCAACATCCCATAATGCATTTCACCGGCGCAAATAAACAGAAAACACCAAGCCAACCATAAAATAAGGAAACTGTCAATTATTGGATATTTTTTTGTAACGCATGATAACAAAAAACTGAAAAGAGTTGACCATCCATCACAGGACTATTGCAGTTTACAGGGTTCAAGTCAAATGTAAGGACATTTCATAATAAATTTACATTAAAACTAGTTATTTTATACACACACACACACACACACACACACACACACACACACACACACACACACACACACACACACACACAAACACACATATATATTATTATATATAAATACAGTTGAAGTCAGAATTATTAGTCCGCCTTTCATTGTTTGTTTTTTTATTAGTATTTCCCAAATGATGTTTAACAGAGCAAGGAAATTTTCACAGTGTGTCTGATAATATTTTTTCTTCTGGAGAAAGTCTTAATTATTTAATTCTGGCAAAAATAAAAGTAGTTCTAAATTTTTTAAACACCATTTTAAGGTCAATATTATTAGCCCCTTTAAGCTATATATTTTCTGGATAGGCTACGGAAGAAACCATCATTATACAATAACTTGCCTAATTACACTAACCTGCCTAATTACCCTAGTGAAGCCTTTAAATGTCACTTTAAGCTGTATAGAAGTGTCTTGAAGAATATCTAGGCTAATATTATTTACTGTCATCATGGCAAAGAGAAAATAAATCAGTTATTAGAGATGAGTTATTATTATAATTATTGATGATTATAAGGCCCAATCTCAGTTCTGTCCCAATTCTCTTTAGCTTGAAGGCGTAGGGCTAAGGGAAGGGGTGAATAGCCCTTTAAATGAAGATTTTTCAGGACCACACTTGAAACCAAGGAGTAAGAAAATTTCCCAGAATACACCAGCCACAACGGCGGTATTGCTGAACCCGGAAGTCAGGAGATCCATAAATTTGTATTTTTTGTCATCATTACGAATTTTTACGACAAACATACACGTTTTAACGTATTCATAACCGCAGTCGTTTTTTAACATCATGCTTAAAAAAAAAAAGCTAAAAAAAAAAAAAAGCTAAAAAAAAAAAACGCTAAAAAAAAACCCCTCTAACTTTGGCGATCTATAATCCCTATTAATAACTCCTGTACAGCAGTCCCACAGCATTCTGACACTCCAATACCCTTTCAGAAATGTCTAGTGGCTGTCAATGGGCTTTTTGCAGTGTCTGCTATAATGTTAATACCGTTTTTGGTTTGTTTACATTGATGAATATGGCCGCTGTGTAAATGCACAGTACTGTTACGATCTTATTGCCACATTAGATCGTGATGATAACATGATATATGCCTTCAGTGATTTCCTGAAGATAAATACCAATAAATAACTCAACTAGAATCACTACAGCAGTCGCGACCGTCTGATCTCACATGAAGCAGGAGATCGCGAGGACATATGATGACGTGTGCAGCTGCTGTAGTCCTGTAAGCCCTTCCCCTAAACAGAAATTGGGGAAAAAATAAACAGGGGGGCTAATAATTCTGACTTCAACTCTCTCTCTCTCTCTCTCTCTCTCTCTCTATCATTCATTCATTCATTTTCCCTTCGGCTTAGTCCCTATAAACTAACTATAAAATCAACTCAAAATCGTATGTACTTCGATGTTTCTCTTGACTATTTAATGTTTGATAAATTGTGTGTAATATTTTTCATTACATTTAAAAATGTGTGTAGTGATTTCTGGACTGTGATCTTGAGTGTTTTTGTTAGATTAGTCCATCAGTTTTGTCTTTGGTACTGATTAATCTAATCTATACGCACAAACAAATCACTGTAAAGCATCCTGTAAAAAACTTGTTAGTTTAAAAAAAGAGATCTGCGAGGGAGGATACTCATTTATAGTACTGCATAAACTTCATCCTATTATTTCAGATGCTATTTGTTATATTAGCATAGTAAAGTATTCAACCCAGGCTCATTCTGGAAACGTACCCCTATACACATTACTGGAGAGCGCCAAATTAGTGATGCGCAGATGGCGGTTATATCTGTGGGTGCTGCGGATAATCTGCGGGTCGGGCAATAAAAAATACATTATGATTAATTGCGGGTGGGTTGCAGGTGGATGTAGCAGGACGGCGAAAATGAAGAGAGTGGGAAGAATGGGAATGGGAAGAAGACGCCCAAAATAATTGATGCAAGAGAACTGTTTACAGTTTCAGTTAGAGGAGTCATCAGAGGAAAATCTGCTATCATTCTTGGGGAAACAAGATCACTTATTTACATGACTAAAGCGCCTTGTAAGGAGAATCTTGTTCATTCCTACAACAAGCGATGCGAGCGAACGCTCATTCAAGAATTAGAATTATTTAAAGGGCCAGGAAACCCCCTCGTTTCAGCAGGGTGTTTTCACACCTCTACTTTGGAAAAAGTCAGAAAAGTGGGCGTGTCCAGCTCTGTTTAGGGGGGAGTGTCAGAGGAAGAAAAGCGGCTTGGTATTGGAGTGTCTATTTGGGCGCGCTGAATTTTAGAGTCAAAACACACACCCACAGCGGACAATGTGACTGTGTTTACATGGACATCTGTAGTCGAATTATTTGCCAAATTATTAAATGGTGGACTTTAACTGCAGTTTGGCTCTTTCATTCAGGGAATTCATTCATGTCCCTCCCGACAAACGTGATATTTGATTCGAGGATCTGCTCTAAGCGTGTATTTTTCATGCAATGTTTGATACCGCACGGCGAATGAGAGAAAAAAAACCTCAGCATTTCCCGGAAATTTACATGCACACGGCAGGTAGTGTCAGAAAGCCGCGTGTGTTATTCCTGTCACTAAATCCAACACGAGGTTATAGTTTGGTTGTAACTGTTAGTGCTAACTATTGCACTCGGTGCAATAGTTTGTTTGATTCGAATAAAATACGAACTGAATAAACAAAGAGCACTGGTCACTCACTTACCAAATCTGTAGAGACAGGACAATCACCAGCAGCTAGAGCCGCGTCTTTATTAAGAGGAGACTAACGTTACAAGCGAATCCGGATCTCAGCGTTTGCAGATGAGAACAGCTCTCAGGTAAACAATAATCCTCCTTAGACACGTAAGTTATTGTTGTGGAGCGTCGCGTACACTGTTAATCCACACGTGACTCCAGCTGCGCTCTCACAGAGAGAAAATGAAAACAAAACTTCACTGCAGCAAACTATAAAAGCAACACTTCACGCTTGTTTTGCCAACACAACATGGTGTCTCTGTCGTCTAAACACTGTGACAGTAATGAATATTAATGAAGGTGCACAATAGAGCGCGCTGATTGGTTTGAACCAAGCTTTACTCATGCATTAATGCATCACACTGTAAGACGTAATAAGACTCACTCTGGCACAGACGTCCAGTCTGCACGCTGGAATACACGCTATTATCTCATGGCCGTGACGCAGCTTAAAAAATTAGTTTCAAACCGGAAGTACGAATTTGCTTGAAATAACGCAAAAACAACCAATTTACACTTTTTAGTGAAATATAGGTGTCCTAATAGTGTTTTTAGCAGTGTGGGACACATATACCACTGTCAACAGCTCAACACATGTGTTTTGGTGTTTCGTGACCCTTTAAAGTGACGATTGGGTGCGGGTCAGGTGTGGATATATATATCAGATGAAACTTTGGTGGTGTGGGGGCACCGCGGATTCGGGTGTCATTTCAGCTGATCTACGCATTTCTACACCAAATACATCCCAGCTACAATTTTTTGCAGTTTTTTTGTCGTGAATCCACCAGCGGCTGCTGTGTCCACTTTTCCAAATCTCAAATTTCTCTTGCAAGGCCCATTCACGCCTGCTGTTCTCACGTAAATCCACCAGTGGCTGCTGTCGACTGACTGACTGACCGACAGACTGACTGACCCACCCTCCTCCTCCCCTAAACCCAACCAATAGTGTTTTTAAAAGCACCGATTACGCAAAAGAAAAACTTTTGTATTATAATTAGTTAATTATTATTCGTATATATTTAGCAACATTAATATGAAAGGAACACAGTTATATTTCAAGCACTTAGTACTTTGGGAACCACGAAAACACTACATTAACTCGACTCATGGGTCAGAAATGACTCCATGACACCATTTTAACAGCAGAAAAAATGAACTATATTTTTTAAAGTGACCCTAATTCTAGAAAACAAACAATAATTTTCTATTTGCATATTTTCATTAAGGCTGTACACATTTAGGGAATGGTTGTCCTTTGGGTTTTGACATGCCGAATATAAAGCCATTATTACAGCACAAAAGCTCCTGCTTCAAACCTGCTGCTTTAACGTTTATGAAGACCGTCTAAACACTTTTTACATGTCCGCAGGTACTATTATCATTAAAGCAATACACCCTTTAGTCAAAAACAAGTGTTGTCCACTGAGTGAACAGTGTGTGTGATGAGAATCATCTTCTTTCTTCATGCTAAATGCATTTAAGGATTGAAATGACTGCACAGTATCTGCTTTATTTTAAAAGTTTAGTAAAGGCGGCTCATTTTGAACCCTATAAGGTGAATGGTTTATGCAGAATTATAGGAAAACCTGAGGGTTCAAACTCTAGCATTTCCTAGCATTTCCAGCAGCCGTATATGAACCCTGCGTGCCAGTGAGGTGTCCTGAGGTGAGGTGAGGTCAGGCCTTCACGTGAAGATGTACAGCTAGAGGACATTACTCATTCGCAGGGGTTGAAAGCGCAGCGGTTTAATGATTTAGGACGTTATCTGCTTCTCCTGAATGAGTTGAACCCCAGTGCTGTCCTAGCTTGACTCCTCAAACTTTCACCACACACACACACACACTGAAGCAGATCTGGACTTTGCTTTGCGTAGACAAACACAATTCTTTCCCCTTCTCTTTAACTCAGGACAACGTGGCCTTTCCGTTTTAAAACGCTGTTGTCGTAATGGCTTGACCTCCGTTTACGGTCATGCATGACTCTGGAAACGATGACCTCTCGCTTTCACATTAACCCGACGCCGTGCATTGCTGTTATGCAAAGCAGTGTTTGCATTATTGATGATTGATCACATGCAATGGTGCGAAAGCGAAGTCAGTGTGTGTCAACAGATTCATCTGCTATTGAACTGAACAACAACACACACTGATGTTCTGACGCTAGAAAATTACAAATGCCCTAACAGTAAAGATGATGCATTAAACCTCTTAATCTCAACAGAGAAAACCAGCAACAATCAATAATGCATGATTATCTGCTGTCAGGGCTTTATAGTCAATACATGTGATTATAATGGAAGTCAATGGGGCAAAAACAGCCCCCAACATCACCAAAGAAAAGTCAATCTGCCCCGAGTGTGTTGTTGAGTGTTTGAAAACTGACAAAATATGTGTCAAAATAAGTTTGTCACCCAAAAATATCTTATTTGCTGAAACAGAGAAAGTGGGGGCTAAATTAAGACTCAAAATCACCCCAGAGCTGATGAAAACATGTGACATGCAAAACTATAATGAGCGACTGAGTTATCTAAAGTTGACTGATATACTAAACACAAATCAAAAAGCTGAATTGAATCCTGTTCACCACAATCTTCCCCATGTATTTACAGCATGACATAAAGATTTACAGGGATCAACAAGATCAATAGATCAAGTTTTTGAACAGGGCTGTGAACTTGATGTACCTTTAAAACATTTCATAATTTGTGTTTACACTGTCAACATGAGAACATTTACTATTAAACAGACAAACATATGTCACACACAATTATCATGGCATTCTTCTGAAGTTTTCAGGATTTATCACATAACAAATCAGCTGTAAAACTAAACGGATCAAACATTATTTAACCACCAAAATCTCAAATCAAGACACTACAGGTTAAATCAGATTTTGTCTATATTCTGATCACACACACCAAACTTTACACTTTTATTCTGTCTATATTCTGATCACACACACCAAACTTTACACTTTTATTCTGTCTATATTCTGATCACACACACCAAACTTTACACTTTTATTCTGTCTATATTCTGATTACACACACCAAACTTTACACTTTTATTCTGTCTATATTCTGATCACACACACACCAAACTTTACACTTTTATTCTGTCTATATTCTGATCACACACACCAAACTTTACACTTTTATTTTGTCTATATTCTGATCACACACACCAAACTTTACACTTTTATTCTCTCTATATTCTGATCACACACACCAAACTTTAAATTTTTATTCTGTCTATATTCTGATCACACACACCAAACTTTACACTTTTATTCTGTTTATATTTTGATCACACACACCAAACTTTACACTTTTATTCTGTCTATATTCTGATCACACACACCAAACTTTACACTTTTATACACCAAACTTTACACTTATTCTGATAAAACACACCAAACTTTACACTTTTATTCTGTCTATATTCTGATCACACACACACACACCAAACTTTACACTTTTATTCTGATCACACACACCAAACTTTACACTTTTATTCTGATCACACACACCAAACTTTACACTTTTATTCTGTCTATATTCTGATCACACACACCAAACTTTACACTTTTATTCTGTCTATATTCCGATGACACATACCAAACTTTACACTTTTATTCTGTCTATATTCTGATCACACACACCAAACTTTACACTTTTATTCTGATCACACACACCAAACTTTACACTTTCTGTCTATATTCTGATCACACACACCAAACTTTACACTTTTATTCTGATCACACACACCAAATTTTACACTTTTATTCTGTCTATATTCTGATCACACACACACACACACACACACACCAAACTTTACACTTTTATTCTGTCTATATTCTAATCAAACACACCAAACTTTACACTTTTATTCTGTCTGTATTCTGATCACACACACACACCAAACTTTACACTTTTATTTTGTCTATATTCTGATCACACACACCAAACTTTACACTTTTATTCTGTCTATATTCTGATCACACACACCAAACTTTACACTTTTATTCTCTCTATTTTTCATCACACACACCAAACTTTACACTTTTATTCTGTCAATAGTCTGATCACACACACCAAACTTTACACTTTTATTCTGTCTATATTCTGATCACACACACCAAACTTTACACTTTTATTCTGTCTATATTCTGATCACACACACCAAACTTTACACTTTTATTCTGTCTATATTCTGATCACACACACACACACACACACACACACCAAACTTTACACTATTATTCTGTTTATATTCTGATCACACACACCAAACTTTACACTTTTATACACCAAACTTTACACTTTTATTCTGATAAAACACACCAAACTTTACACTTTTATTCTGTTTATATTCTGATCACACACACACACACACACACACACACACCAAACTTTACACTTTTATTCTGATCACACACACCAAACTTTACACTTTTATTCTGTCTATATTCTGATCACACACACCAAACTTTACACTTTTATTCTGTCTATATTCTGATCAGACACACCAAACTTTACACTTTTATTCTGTCTATATTCTGATCAGACACACCAAACTTTACACTTTTATTCTGTCTATATTCTGATCACACACACCAAACTTTACACTTTTATTCTGTCTATATTCTGATCAGACACACCAAACTTTACACTTTTATTCTGTCTATATTCTGATCACACACACCAAACTTTACACTTTTATACACCAAACTTTACACTTTTATTCTGATCACACACACCAAACTTTACACTTTTATTATGTCTATATTCTGATCACACACACCAAACTTTACACTTTTATTCTGTCTATATTCTGATCACACACACACCAATAAAGTGTATATTCTCACACACACACATTACAGTTCATTTTATAACAAATGCTGAACCCGGCTTCATCCAGTGTTCAGATTTTGGTTCTAGAAACGTAAATAAACAGACAAATATTTAAATTAGAAAAACCCTCATTTGCATATGATACAACATCAGAGAAATACGGTAAGTCCATTACTCCACTGGCATGCATCATCATGTTTCTCAAAAGCCTGCGAGAAAACACACACACTTGCACAGATCAACAACACGTTTTGAAACAGGATTATCAATTGGATGTACCTTCGAAGTGTTTCGTCAACTGTGTCAACACACACGTACATGTGCTACCCAATGACCAGCATCAACAATAACAATTCACCTGCTCGTATCTTAGTGTTATCAGTGCCGGAGATAAGACTTACAGAGGGTCAGAAAACAAACCCTCACTCACACATACATCTCACAACAGCATAACTACACAAAAACAGCGTGTACCTAGAGCTCCGCATGACGCAGGATGATGGATTTGCACGTATGCTCCGGCTGATAGAGGTGGATGGAGGAGGATGGGAAAGAGCATGTTGTTTATTGAACTGGTATGCTTTATGTTCTAACCATGAAATATATAAGATAACAGAGAAAATGGTAAAAATAAATAATAACAATATTAATAATAATAATAATCAGAATTATTCACCACCATGTGAATTTGTCTTGTTCAAATATTTCCCAAATGTTGTTGAACAGATTCAGGAAATTTTTACAGTATGTCTGATAATATTTTTTCTTCTGGAGAAAGTCTGATTTGTTTTATTTTAGCTAGAATAAAAGCAGTTTTAATTGTTTTAAAGCCATTTTAAGGTCAATATTATTAGCCCCCTTCAGCAATGTTAGTTTTGGATTGTCTTCAGAACAAACCACTGTTATACAATGACTTGCCTAATTACCCTAAATTTACCCTAATTAACCTAGTGAAGCCTTTAAATGTCACTTTAAGCTGTATAGAAGTGTCTTGAAGAATATCTAGTCTAATATTATTTACTGTCATCATGACAAAGAGAAAATAAATCAGTTATGAGAGATGAGTTATTAAAACTATTATGTTTATGCTGTTTTCAGACCAGTGCAGCTTTTATTTTCACGTTTTTTTCTCCACGTTGTTTAAACACACGGCAAAAAATGCTTTTCTTATTTAGATTTTTTGTCTTCTTTGTAGTCCAAATATCTAAAAATTCTTAATTCGAGAAGAATTTTCTAGACAAGCAAAACATGTTGCCTTGTTTTAAGAAATATTCTGCTAATATTAAGTGATTTTTACCCTAAAACAAGCAAAATAATCTGCCAATGGGGTAAGCAAAATAATCTTGTTTTTCCTTTTGACATAAGATTATTTTGCTTACCCCATTGGCAGATTATTTTGCTTGTTTTAGGGTAAAAATCACTTAATATTAGCAGAATATTTCTTAAAACAAGGCAACATGTTTTGCTTGTCTAGAAAATTCTTCTCGAATTAAGAATTTTTAGATATTTGGACTACAAACAAGACAAAAAATCGAAATAAGAAAAGCATTTTTTGCAGTGCAGTAAATCCATTTGCGCCACTTTGTGGACTCATTTGTGTGCTGGTCTATTAAGGAGGTGTGTTTAGACGCATTATTGGGACGTTGCTATTTTGAGGAACTGAAATAGACCGCACCATTGACAAACTAAAAGCTACTCTAAAGTCCAGTAGAGCGTGTTAGTTATGCGCATTACTGAATACACACAGAATGTACAGCAGGGGTCTCAAACTGCCAGCCCGTTGGCCATTTACAGCCCACCCTCCTCCTTACTCTGGCCTGCAACTGACGTCAAAAATATAACGAGATTCGGCCCGACACAAACATATATTTTAAAACCTCTATCATTGTTGTGCAGTCGCGTCCAGCCACTTGTGGTTTTGACTCACCATCTAGTGGACATTTAAAGTACTGCATTCAGATTCAGTTTAATTTTCATCTTCTCTGTGTGTGCTCAAGAGTAACACACATGCAGATTATTTCTGGGGCTAATATAAATGTTGAAGTGCTCTATTTTTACTAAAGCTCTATTTTTGTATATATTCAATTGTCGTTTGGTTATAATCAGTTTTATTCTGCATGTATATTGATGTACAAACACTTCTTCATGGCTTACACGTAATGCTAGTGGTGTAACAACTATGACCATTTTGCTAATATCCGATTCAAATGGCCTCATTTAATAGATTTTCTTCATTTGCTAATTATTTGCATAAATACTACGTACATTAGTAAAATTGTACTGTTAGTTCAATCGAATTTGTTAAAGTAAATGTGAATATGAACAGTTGAAGTCCGAATTATTAGCCGCTTTTTTTTTTCTCTCTCTCTTTTAAATATTTCCCAAATGATGTTGAACAGATTCGGGAAATGTTCACAGTATGTCTGATGATATTTTTTCTTCTGGAGAAAGTCTGATTTGTTTTACTTCGGCTAGAATAAAAGCAGTTATTAATTCTTAAAAACTATTTTAATGGCAAAATTATTAGCCTCTTTAAGCTATGTATTTTTTAATAGTCTACAGAACAAACCATCGCTATACAATAACTTTCCTAATTACCTTAACCTGCTTAGGTAACCTAACTACCCTAGTGAAGCCTTTAAATGTCACTTTAAGCTGTATAGAAGTGTTTTGAAGAATATCTAGTCTATTATTATTTACTGTCATCATGGCAAAGAGAAAATAAATCAGTTATTAGAGATGAGTTATTAAAACTATTATGATTAGAAATGTTTTAAACAAATCTGCTCTCCGTTAAACAGAAATTGGGGGATAAAAAACAGGGGGCTAATAATTCTGACTTCAACTGTACATACTTTCCCTCTTTTTGTTGTAGTTTTACAAAAAAGAAAGATTTTGAGAAGAACAATTGGCAGTAATGTCCCTAAAATTACCCAAACAGCTTTATGCTGTTCTATTATTGGGAAAATACAACTGGTTGGGAAAGAATAATAATTATTATGCCTATTATTTGTAGTACTTTAGTAGCTATTTAAACCCTCACTTTCATATGTTCAACAAGTAACAAAAAGCTGGAGTTTTGACTGCATATACTCTGTGGAGCGTGTTAGTGTTTGTCTAACACTCGGATATACACACAACAGCCACAGATATATTTCAGCAGCTGATGTGTGACACGGTAAACGTGCTGATTTGCATTATCACTGCTGACAGGTAATGCTTGAAATATAAGCATCATGTGTGTCATCTTTAAGAGGCATCAACTATGTCAGGTTTCCACTTTTTTCTTGTTCTTGAATGCTAAAACGGCCCTCCTATGAATTATCAGTCACCGAAATGGCCCCTCGCCAATTTGAGTTTGAGACCCCTGATGATCAGCAACACACAAATATCTTTACAGATGAAAACAATTAAAGGATTAAAATGATCCAGAAATGACGATTTAGAAATAGTTTTGATTAAAATCTTTGCACTTAACAAAGGAAATTAAACATGTGGGCTGATTAATGTGTTCATGGGAGTGAGATTCCACCGTTTCCTCACTCCACCAAAGTAAAGGAGTAAAGAGTAAAAGAGAAAGTAAAGAGGCTGAATGGAGGAGGCTCGTTCTTTATCCTCGCGCTGCAGATGCTCTGTTTAACTGTTTTCTCGCTAGTAAAGCGTTCAGTTTTTACAAAGTCCAACATGTAAATAGCAAGTGCGCCATGGAGCGACGCAACTGACTCTTAAAGGGAATGAGAGACAAGACTCTGATTGGTTTAATGCACCAACAAGAACTCATTAAGAGAACAAGCACAACCCTGTTAGACCATGCGGCGGGTGCAGAGCGTATTCATCTGGTCTTAAAATAACAAAAGTGGATTCAGTCAAGCCCTTAATGCTTTTTTATGCCATGCGCTATACACTTTGTCAAAATAGAGGCCTAAGTAATTGCTTTTTACAATGTAAATAACAAGGTAACATAGTAATTAATAGTTGCTCTACACTGTAACAATATCCTGTAATGAACAGGTTTTTTTCAGTTAACAGTGTATTTTGTGTTTATTTACTGTAGTGAATTGCATTATGGGATGTTGATCACTGCTCTGTCCACTTTTGTGCTTAAAAATTCAACTCTACAGTTTATCAAAGTGACTTTTATTGACATTTTAGTAGTGTGAAATAATAAGATAATGTAGAATATGAAAAATTAACTAGAGAATTGATGTGTAAATATGTATGTGTAAAATAACACGAAATGTGCAGCAGTTTAATTCAAGGTCTCTGTAGTGTAATATGCAACACCAACACACACAACATGGCACGGCAAACTATTACACATGCTCAGAAAAGTCACTTTTTACACACTTTATAAGATTAAAAGTATTCAGAAGAGAGATCAACATCCCATAATGCAATTCAAATGCAGAAACAAACTATAATAAAAAGATGAATCACAAAATACGAGATAAAATATGGAAAACAGTGCGCTGATAATTGACGGATTTCTTTTACAGTGTGTGGCAACTTCATCACAGAGGGTTAAGGCTGATGTTTTGGCAGATTTTCAAGAGGGAACTCCAGTGGCATTGCTGGGCTTGATGCCCACTGGGGAAACACTATCACTGGCGCTGATATCAGGAGTATCTGTAATCACACATTCACCTTCACCTCCACAACCACAAAAACAAATCCAGCTGAAGATCTGAGCTGACCTCCGACTCGCAATTAAAAACAGACATTCCTGACAACGTAAGCCAGGGGATCCCAAAGCCGCAACTCAAAGCTTTAAAGATGAATTTTCATCAATAACATAATGTAAAATTGGTTATAACTAACTTTAGACTTTTATTCTGTCTATATTCTGATCACACACACCAAACTTTACACTTTTATTCTGTCTATATTCCGATCACACACACCAAACTTTACACTTTTATTCTGTCTATATTCTGATCACACACACCAAACTTTACACTTTTATTCTGTCTATATTCTGATCACACACACCAAACTTTACACTTTTATTCCATCTATATTCTGATCACACACACCAAACTTTACCCTATATTCCGTCTATATTCTGATCACACACACCAAACTTTACACTTTTATTCTGTCTATATTCAGATCACACACACCAAACGTTACACTTTTATTCTGTCTATATTCTGATCACACACACACACACCAAACTTTACACTTTTATTCTGTCTATATTCTGATCACACACACCAAACTTTACACTTTTACTCTGTCTATATTCCGATCACACACACCAAACTTTACACTTTTATTCTGTCTATATTCTGATCACACACACCAAACTTTACACTTTTACTCTGTCTATATTCCGATCACACACACCAAACTTTACACTTTTATTCTGTCTATATTCTGATCACACACACCAAACTTTACACTTTTACTCTGTCTATATTCCGATCACACACACACACACCAAACTTTACACTTTTATTCCGTCTATATTCTGATCACACACACCAGACTTTACACTTTTATTCTGTCTATATTCTGATCACACACACCAAACTTTACACTTTTACTCTGTCTATATTCCGATCACACACACCAAACTTTACACTTTTATTCTGTCTATATTCTGATCACACACACCAAACTTTACACTTTTACTCTGTCTATATTCCGATCACACACACACACACCAAACTTTACACTTTTATTCTGTCTATATTCCGATCACACACACCAAACTTTACAATTTTTTTCTGTCTATATTCTGATCACACACACCAAACTTTACACTTTTATTCCGTCTATATTCTGATCACACACACCAGACTTTACACTTTTATTCTGTCTATATTCTGATCACACACACCAAACTTTACAATTTAATTCTGTCTATATTCTGATCACACACATACCAAACATTACACCTTTATTCTGTCTATATTCTGATCACACACACACCAAACTTCACACTTTTATTCTGATCACACACACCAAACTTTACACTTTTATTCTCTCTATATTTTCATCACACACACCAAACTTTACACTTTTATTCTGTCTATATTCTGATCACACACACCAAACTTTACACTTTTATTCTGTCTATATTCTGATCACACACACACACACCAAACTTCACACTTTTATTCTGATCACACACACCAAACTTTACACTTTTATTCTCTCTATATTTTCATCACACACACCAAACTTTACACTTTTATTCTGTCTATATTCTGATCACACACACCAAACTTTACACTTTTATTCTGTCTATATTCTGATCACAAACACCAACCTTTACACTTTTATTCTGTCTATCGTCTGATCACACACACCAAACTTTACACTTTTACTCTGTCTATATTCCGATCACACACACCAAACTTTACACTTTTATTCTTTCTATATTCTGATCACACACACCAAACTTTACACTCTTACTCTGTCTATATTCCGATCACACACACACACACCAAACTTTACACTTTTATTCCGTCTATATTCTGATCACACACACCAGACTTTACACTTTTATTCTGTCTATATTCTGATCACACACACCAAACTTTACAATTTTATTCTGTCTATATTCTGATCACACACATACCAAACATTACACCTTTATTCTTGCTATATTCTGATCACACACACACACCAAACTTTACACTTTTATTCTGATCACAAACACCAAACTTTACACTTTTATTCTCTCTATATTTTCATCACACACACCAAACTTTACACTTTTATTCTGTCTATATTCTGATCACACACACCAAACTTTACACTTTTATTCTGTCTATATTCTAATCACACACACCAACCTTTACACTTTTATTCTGTCTATATTCCGATCACACACACCAAACTTTACACTTTTATTCTGTCTATATTCTGATCACACACACCAAACTTTACACTTTTATTCTCTCTATATTTTCATCACACACACCAAACTTTACACTTTTATTCTGTCTATATTCTGATCACACACACCAAACTTTACACTTTTATTCTGTCTATATTCTGATCACACACACCAAACTTTACACTTTTAATCTGTCTATATTCTGATCACACACACCAAACTTTACACTTTTATTCTGTCTATATTCTGATCACACACACACCAAACTTTACACGTTTATTGTTTTTACACTAATAAAGACAAACTCAGCTGAAACTCAGATCTGATTCTCAATAAAACAAATGTTTTCTGACAATGTAAGTCAATTCAGCGCATGTCAGAAATCAAATTCTCTTTTTCACTTTGAGACAAAGTAGTCTGATGCACCATGAAAACCTCTTTACACTAATATGCAAAAAACTAAAGCTTTTACTCTGTTTTGTACTCCATGCAATGTCTTAATAAATACAAGTTAGACAACAAAAAAACTCTCAATAGTCATACTCAGACTAAACTGCAAAAACAACGATTTATCACAGCAATAATGACTGACTGTCCCAATTTCTAAGTCTAAAACTACAAATCAGAGTCTGCTTGTCATTGGGAACAGTGGGGGAGCCGGAGCACGCTGTGATTTAACTAACAATAAAGTAAGATGTCAAGGATATTCTCCAGACACCAGCAGTGCTGACTTAGATGTTTCAGATTTTGTAACAAACCAGACACAATATGAAACAGGCCATCAATTATAATGGGGCGTTTATTAAAGGCAATTCAAAGCAACAGTTCAGAAAACAATTCTGTGTATTCTGGCTGTCAGAAAGAGAATGGTAAATGGGTATACACAAGTGAATCGGTCTACAACTAAAACATGTGCACATCAGGAAAATACAGCGAGAAAATATTGAAATAAGACATGGCTAACATTCAGCATAGGACGTCGCAATGCAAGAATACACAGTTAAAGTCAAAATTTTCGCCCACTTAGAATTTTTGTTTCTTTTTAAAATGTTTTCCAAATGATGTTGAACAGAGAAAGGAAATGTTCACAGTATGTCTGATAATATTTTTTCTTCTGAATGAAGGCTTATTTCTTATATTTAGGCTCGAATAAAAGTATTTTTTTAAACACGATTTTAAGGTCAATATTATTAACCCCCTTAAGCTATATTTTCATTCGCTATACAATAACATGCCTAATTAACTAACCTGCATAATTACCCTAATTAACTAAGTGAAGCCTTTAAATGTCACTTTAAGCTGTATAGAAGTGTCTTGAAGAATATCTAGTCTAATATTATGTGCTGTCATCATGACAAAGATAAAATAATAAGTTATTAGAGATGAGTTATTAACACTATTATGATCAATAATGTGTTGAAGAAATCTGCTCTCTGTTAAACAGAAATTGGGGAAAAAATAAACAGAGGGGCTAATACTTCTGACCTCAAATGTACACACACACACACACACACACACACACACACACACACATATGTGACTCTCTCTGCTAGAGATGTAAAATCTATCTCAGAGAAAAGAACAACAAAGTTGCATTTCTGCCAGGAAAAAAAGATAAAATATGCAATTTGTGTTTTTTGCATTAAACGAGATTAAATATATATATAAGGCTAGTCCATGATTTTATGACTTCTAGGCTGGATTACTGTAATGCTCTGTTTGCTGGCTGCCCAGTATCCTCTATTAGTAAACTTCAGCTAGTACAAAACGCAGCAGCCAGAGTTCTTACCAGGTCTAGAAAATATGATCATATCACCCCAATTTTATCCTCCTTACACTGGCTGCCTGTTAAGTTTCCTATTGAATTTAAAATACCTTATCTATAAAGCTCTAAATAATCTAGCTCCTGTTTATCTAACCAACCTTCTGTCTCGCTACAATCCTACTCACTATTTAAGATCTCAAAACTCAGAGCTTCTTGTAGTACCTAGCAAAGTCGAGTAAAGGAAGTCGAGCCTTCTCATTTATGGCTCCCAAACTCTGGAATAGCCTTCCTGATTATGTCCGAGGCTCAGACACACTCTCCCAATTCAAAACTAGATTAAAGACCTATCTGTTTAGTAAAGCGTACACTCAGTGCATCACTTAGCAGTATGATACATGATTGTGCTCCACACAGGTTTCTGCTTTACTAATATTATTTACTAATAATATTGACCTTAAAATGGTGTTTAAAAAATTAAAAACTGCTTTTATTCTAGCCAAAATAAAACAAATAAGACTTTCTCCAGAAGAAAAAATATTATCAGACATACTGTGAACATTTCCTGAATCTGTTCAACATCATTTGGGAAATATTTAAAAATGAAAGAAAAATTTAAAGGGGGCTAATAATTCTGACTACAACTGTACAAACGGAAAATATGAGATAATGTGTCGACAATATTCAGAACAAATTTACTTTTGAAAACAAAAGACGCATCAAAAACTGGAGTTTCTAACTTGGTTTGATCCTCATTTCTGCCAGAACTGTGGTCAATATTGCCTGAATTGACAGGATTATGAATGTTGAGCACTGACTCATTACTCTCAGAAATGATTTTTAACCACACTGAACTGAGCTAAACTGAACTGAACTTAAACACTAAAAACTGAACTACACTGATCCAGTTACTATGACCATTTATGTGAAGCTGCTTTGACACAATCTACATTGTAAAAGCGCTATACAAATAAAGCTGAATTGAATTGAATTGACAGGTTTCAATCCGTCATGTAATTCCTACACTGAAAAAAATATGTCTGCAAAACTGTTGCAAACAATTTATTTTGGTTGAATTTAAACAAACAAATTAAATTTTGTGAAGTTTAACTTAATTTGTTTGTATAATTCAGTCTAAATATATTTTTTACAACGGCTTAACTTAAAAAAATAAGTAAATCCAAGGAATCATCTTTGAATCATTTTTTCAGTGTACTAGAAAGCACCTCATTAGTAATAGTTTTATTTATCAGCATGATAAAGATCCCAAACACACTGCTAATGTACTGAAATCATATTCGGAGAGACAAACAGCAGATGAAACAAAGACAGTCATGAAGTGGCCTACACAGAGTCCAGACCTAAATATTTTATACAGTATGTATAGGCAATATTTGAAGTTCTGTGAGATTCACCTGGAGAAAAAATAAAGATAGAAGATGCTGAATCTAAGGAAGAACTTTTAGAAATGCCGAAAGATGCTTGATATTAAATAGTTCATTATTTCAGAAGAAAACTAATTAAGAATGCTAAAAAGCGTTGCTTGTTGCAAAAGAGGTCATGGTAAATACAGCCATTTTTCATTCATTCTTCCATCTTTCTCCAGCTCTTTTTTCACATGTCTTAAACAAACAATTAGAACCAAAATTAAACTAGAGTCTGTATTTTCTGCTTGCAATTTAATAAAGAGAATGAGAAGAACAGTATAATGCCATTATACCCCCACTGTAACCGAGACAGAGAGTGCCTTAGACGTTTATAGCACAGTACTGTATATAGATTTGCTATTCAATCTATATTTGCTATATAGGTATGCTTTCATGCATGCCAATATTGTTTCTATGCACAGCCTTTTACAGTAATTTGAGAATTTACAACTCATTATTTTACACCAGCTCCAGCAACTGAATATGCTTGATAAGTAATCCACCCAGCATTACTTCTGCAGTGTTAATGAAAGTATCCTCAGACGACCTCAGTTTACACGATTCCTCCAGGCCACCACTCATTATTGGTCACGCATGCATTTACTAGTAAAGTCGACTTCCTTACCGAGAACTGGTTAATCCCCAGCATTACCCTCATTGCTATTTTTAGAGCTTTTGAAGGCGTTCGGATGGTCTGTGTTATGTTTAACGCTCTGATTAAGTGCAAGTTGTCAAAACAGCCGGAGATCCCTCCATCGGTTACATAAGGGACGTTTACCGAAGCACGACATGTAAGGAAAACCCATTGAAAGTGTTTAATTTACAGTGCATTTACCATAGTCCACAATAGGCCATATTTTGTTTAGCCTGCACTCAGAAATGCTCTTTCCAGGAATAGAGATCTGATAGCGTGGATGCGATTGGCTGTGATTGTAAACTGAGCACTGTACCACTTTATTAAAGTTGTTTTATGAGGACGGGAGAACCGGAATAGATTTAATGGAAGCATTTATAAAAGACTCTTTTCGTAAAAGGACACTGGGCAAGATTTATGATTTTTTAATGTAAAATGACATGGAAGGAAATCTATTTTTGCTCTCATAAAGTCACGTTCCCCTGGTTTTTATTTTTGCAAATAAGAACTGCACTTAATGTGTGTGTTTCTGTTTTGTTTTGTTTGGGAATTATTGATCAAGGGTGGCACGGTGGCTCAGTGGTTAGCACTGTAGCCTCACAGCAAGAAGGTCACTGGTTTAAGCCCTGGCTGGGTCAGTTGGCGTTTCTCTGTGGAGTTTGCATGTTCTCCCCGTGTTGGTGTGGGTTTCCTCTGAGTGCTCCGGTTACCCCCAAAGTCATATGCGCTATAGGGGAATTGATCAACTAAATTGGCTTTAGTGTATGAGTGTGTATGGGTGTTTCCCAGTACGGGGTTACAGCTGGAAGGGCATCCGCTGAGTAAAACATATGCCGGAATAGTTGGCGATTCATTCCGCTGTGGCGACCTCAATGAATAAAGGGAAAAAGCCGAAGGAAAATTAATAAATGTATGATCTATTCATCAAAATGAAGTGAGTTTATGTTCAAAACTAATCATCTTAATGGAGGTCATAAAGTAAGGATAATTAAAAGGGGAAACTATTATATTTTTCATACCATTTTCATCCTGTTTTACGCCTAATTTTAACTGTGCTTTGTTATTTACTTTAAATTGTATGTTTTTAATTATTTACTTGTTAAATAACTAACTTGGTGCTTTGAGAGTTAAAGCAAGGCTTTTGAGGAGCAATAGTTTGTTGACGTATATTCTCTGTATAAATCTTTTTGAATAAACAGCAGTTTTCACAATGCAAAAGCTTTGCAAATGCACAATTCAAATTAAAATGTATTAAAAATATAACGAAAAAGCCACAAAAGTTCAGAAAAGTTATTTTAAAAAGTCTTGTTAAATACTATCTGACAAATATCTTGCGGTCTATCCAAGTTTTAGAAAGAACAAGTAATAACTGGACTTCTAGTTGATGATTTGGTGTCAGTAGTGTCTCTATGAAAGGTAAAGGCCTCTAGATTTTGCTTATTTGACCACAATAAAATATGATCATGTCGTGATGTTGGCGCAGTGGGTAGCACGTTTGCCCTCACAACAAGAAGGCTGCTAATTTAAGCCCTTGCTGGGTCAGTTGGCACTTCTACGTGGAGTTCTCCCCGTGTTGGTGTGGCTTTCCTCCAGGTGCTCTGGTTTCCCCCACAGTCCAAACACATGCGCTGTAGGGGAATTGATGAACTAAATTGGCTGTAATGTATGTGTGTGAATGAGTGTTTATGGATGTTTCCCGGTGACGGGTTGCAGCTGGAAGGGTGCTGTGTAAAACATATGCTGGATAAGCGGATCATTCCGCTGTGGCGACCCCTGATTAATAAAGGGACCAAGCCGAAAAGAAAATGAATGAATGAAAATCTGATCATGTCTTGATGTTGACTGATTTGATGAGGACAGTGCGGTCTGACTCTGCTCAGACTAAAGTCTCATCACTGAACAGAAATAATGTCCAGTATAGAATATAAAGTCCTGCTGCAGTGGAGACAGAATGAATATTGTGTCTGACTCCATCATGAGCTTGGAGGACTGCATCCATACATCTCTGACATGACTCAAATCACTGATTAATGAAGTCATCTGGAATGAAGAAGAAAGCGTTCAGCAGGACTCCCAGAGCTCATCAAGAGTCTTTGTGTTCATCTTCAACACCTCCTCCTTCATCATGCTCAATAATGTTCATGTCTGGTGACTGGGCTGGCCAATCCTGGAGCACTCTCTGCTTTCAGGAGCTTTGATGTGGAGGCTGAAGTATGAGCAGGAGCGCTATCCTGCTGGAGAATTGTCCCTCTCCTGTGGTTTGTAATGTAATGGGCAGCACAAATGTCTTGATACCTCAGGCTGTTGATGTTGATCATCCACTCTGCAGATCTCTCGCACGCCCCCATACTGAATGTAGACCCCAAACCATGATGTCTCCTTCACCAAGCTTGACTGATTTCTGTGAGAATCTTGGTCCATGCTGGTTCCAGTAGGTCTTCTGCAGTATTGGTGATGATTGATGCAGATCAGCAGATGATTCAGCAGAGAAATCCACCTTCAACACTTCCAAATCATCAACTAGAAGTCGAGTTATTATTTGCTGCTCTTACAACTGAGATCCACCTCAAGACTTTAGTCAGGTAGTGTATATATATTCCTGTTTTTATTTCATGATGACGGCACATAATATTAGACTAGACATTCTTCAAGACACTAGTATTCAGCTTAAAGTGACATTTAAGTTATCAAAACAAACATTGCTTAAGGGGGCTAATAATATTAACCTTAAAATGGGTTTTAAAAAAATAAAGCTGCTTTTATTCTAGCCAAAATAAAACAAATAAGACTTTCTCCAGAAGAACAAATATTAGAGGGAATACTGTGAACAATTCCTGAATCTGTTCAACATCATTTGGGAAATATTTGATAAGATTTCAAAGGAGGGTGAATAATCCTGACTTTAACTCTAAGTGCATCCTAAAATTTAAAATTTTGTGATTTTTCAAAACCTATGGCATTATTTGTTTCAATCTTTGTGTACTGTCAAGAAGATACTCAAACTCCTTTCTTTTTATTTCAACAAACAAAATCCAGGAGGGACTAACTTTAAGTAAGTATCAGTTCCCGCTCCCAGCTGAACACAACACACAGGTGTGAATGCATTATGAGCGCTGTTTAAGACACATAATGCAGACGCAGAAACAGCTGGATTGACTGTCGCTTTGCATCTGCTGCTCCACATGTGCGATCGCTCTCAGCAAACGACGTGTGTAGTGATTCCAGCTGCTCGCAAAATCAGAAACATTCATTAAACATACCATCTCAGCAGGTGGTACTTAGCGGCGGGCCCCCGAAACCAAGCCCAAAAACCTGCACAAGGCCCAGAGTTTCCCGCTCGCAGTGTCTGCTTTTAGATTAAAATGCTGTTTCCTGATGGAAAGCCTTTTATTGAATCCAGTTGCTTTAAAGGGATCAATATCAAGGGCACACGCTCTGTAAAAATGCACACAATTCCTTCATGCTGTCCCAGCACAAATCGATTAGGTTATTTTAATAGTTTTTATAACTTGAAGTGGATTTAAGTGGATTAAACATAAAACAGTTGAGTTGTCCCAACAAAAAAACAACCTTAAGAATTGTGTTGGTTCAACTTATTTTAAATAAGTAGCTTAAACAAGCAGCAAAAGTCATTTTTGAGTGCACTAGAAAACATGATGGACCATTGAATTTACTAAATGGGTGGCACAGTGGTTAGCACTGTGGCCTCAGGGCAAGAAGGTCTCTGGTTTGAGCCTCGGCTGGGTCAGTTGGCTTTCTCTGTGGAGTTTGCATGCTCTCCCCGTGTTGGTGTGGGTTTCCTCTGAGTGCTCCAGCTTCCCCCACAGTCCAAACACATGCGCTATAGGGTGATTGATTAACTAAATTGGCTGAGTGTATGTGTGTGTGTGAATGAGTGTGTATGGGTGTTTCCCAGTACTGGGTTGCAGCTGAAAGGGCATCTGCTGCATTAAACATATGCTGGAATAATTGGAGGATCATTCCACTGTGGCCACCCCTGATAAATAAGGGACTGGAGAACTACACATCGGCCAAATTAACGTACTACAACTCCCATCAAGCACCTCACACACACCAGTTCCTGATTCCCCCTGATTGCACACACAGCTGATTCTCATAAGGAGAAATCATATTATTTTTAGGACTATAAAGACACCTCATATACACACTCTTTTTCTCTCTTTTCCTGCCTACCATGTATTTGACCTTTGCTGTGTTTGTTGACCATTCGCCTGCTTTTCTGACTAGACTTTGGATTACCTGAATGCTCCAGTTTGCACCATTGCCTGCCTGAATATTCTGTTTAATACGGCTGCACGTGGATACTCATCTCAGTTGTCCCAGACTCTATACATTTCCTTTCGATCCTGTTCTTAATTGTTTAAAAACAATGTTTATTTTTTGATTTGTTGTTTTGTTTTCGCTTTATTTATTTATTTTTTAACATCCTTTCATTTATATTTCACTGAAAAAGAAATGATTCATTGTATTTGCTACATTTGTTTAATGTAAGTGGTCGCAAACTATTCATATGGGCTAAATATAAACAAATGAGTTAAAGTGGACATTACTAAATGTAATATATTTGTATAAATACAACCTATATAAATAGTTATCAACACTTACCTTAAACAAATGTAGTAAATCAATTAAATTATTTCAGTGTCGCTGTAGTTAAAAACTGCTTACTAATGTCTGTTAATGTAGAGTTAATGCTTCAAATGATTAATGAACTATTTGCTAATGCTCAATGAACGTTTTATAGTGTGCAGTGTTATAAAGTGTTACCCAATGTTTATTATTTTGATTTGTCATTCTTTACACCCTGTGCTTTAATTTCAACTCTGCAACATTCGTATGTGACGTGACGCTGCTAATGTTATCTGATATTGTGGGCAAACAAATAATAAAAAAAAGCCTGTTTCCCATCACCCCTTCCCCTCGTGTTCCCGACAGAGACCCACACGGAGCCCAAACGCCTGCAGGACCCTCTTTTTTTCTTCATTCTTTCATGCCGTCCTGATTTTCCCCTGCACTGAGACTGGACCAGCAAATAAATCAACCGCTGATTCATTACAACACAGATGAGTGATAACTATTTCACCAGATAACTTTTCTACTCAATTCATCTTTATTTGTATAGCGCTTTTATAGTGTAGCAGCTTGTACAATGCCAAGCTCCAGTCTGAGATAGGTTTAAGTAGACGCCAAAACTCTAATTTTAATACGAGTAAGACGATACTCTGATTAAGAGTCGACCATTTAAGCAGCGATCTTAGATGACCTTTGTTGTGTATTTAAAGGGGTGGTCCACTATGATATCATATTTTAAACAGTAGTTGATTTGAAATGTAGCTGTGTGAACATAAACAGCATCTGTGAATGTAAAGAGTTCTAGGTTCAATGCAAGGGAGACCTTGGCTTTTTATGGCGGCAAATCAATGCCAATATTAATCGAGCGCAGCGGTGATGTTTGCGCGCGAGGAGAAGTGAACCGTGAGCAGATTACAGGTCTACACGCTAGAAAACTACAGCTCGCGAGCGCACAGGGGATCTTCACGCGCGCGCTCAACTGATCCAGCGCGAGAAAACAAGTCCCGCGCGCGCACGTCATCATCTGTGCGCACGATGGACGGTCTCGCGAGCGAGGTCATGCCCACAGCGCGCGCACGCGATCAGTTCTCTCCGCTCGCTCGCTCGCTGGTTCTTCTCTCTGCTCGCGCGAAACAGTTTCGATTTTTGTCAGTCCTGGGGCGGGACTTGGTGTACTTGTTATCTCTAACGCTATTGGCTACTCTGTCTTTCCGGAAGTTAGCTGGGATTGGACGCAGGTTAAAAGATCACGCCATTAAATATATATACAATTTGCAAGTCATAATCATAAGAAACTTTCTAAGAACTTTATGAACTTTATGAGAATTCAATCTCGAGAAACAGTCAAATAATGATAATTAATTTTCTAAAATAATGACTTGCATTCTTGTAACATGACTTTCTGAACCCATTTGATTTGTCCCGTGCAGCACTTCTGGTTTGTTGTATTTTACTTCATTATTAACCACAACAGCAGAGCTCATTATGACACTTGGGGTTGATCTTTCTAGGAAATATTGTCTTCAGAAGAGTTTATTTGGTTTTTAGATCTTTCCATACAATGCAGATGTGCAGTGCAGCTTTGTATATTATTATAATTATTAAATTTTTTAATAACAAACATCACCGCTGCGCTCGATTAATATTGGCATTGATTTGCCGTCATAGTTTTTACAGAGTTAGCTTAGCATAGCCTACAATGAACGAATTTTGGGGACTATAAAAAATACTTCCGCCCCCTGTGAGATCACAAAGGTTTGTTTATTGCGCACACACACTGAGCAGGTAAGGGCCGTGGCCAGAGGCGCTGTAATGTTATAGCAGAGATGAAGCTAAAATGCATCTAAACACGGCTGTTTCCACAGAGCTTCGTCTGTTTCTGTATTTGGGCTTCCAAAGGACACGACACAAAAACAGAAGTGCTCACAGTTCAATATTAATTATGTTCCAGAGAATTATAAAATACACAGCAAGCATGATTTGACAAAACAGCTCCAGAATCTCTCCCAGTTCAGTGCTGGATTCGGCTAAAATCTCCTTAAAGCTGTCAGGTAAAACCTGTAAGTGTTTTTATTTGGTGAAATTGATCATGACATGTACAGTGTCTAGCGTTAACGGTATGCTGTAGCAACAATGTAAACAATGCGAAAATCTGCTTTGCGGGCAAACGATTGAGCTACAAACTCATATTTATCAGTCAAACTGCTGTAAACACACACACACACATACACACTCCACCAGCACGTTCGTGTCTCTTATGTGTGTGTGCGACTGCATTGATTGTCTTCAGGCAGCTTTTCCATGTGTTTCACATCTCAGATAATGAAGTCGCAAAATATATGTGGATGATTCATATTACTTACACCTGCTTATTCCGGATACATGTGAAACGTGTCGTGTAACGCATAGAGTTTTAAAAATACAGGATACAGATAAATACAGGATACCTGACTCAACGTAGCAGCAGAAAAATAAATCAAGGCTCACATAGGTCTCATCCCACATCTTGTGCTTTATTCTTCTGTCACGATATCTTACAGAAAATAACTTAATCCGAGCATCAGAGAAAAAGAAACTCCCGCGCACATGCGCTTGTTGCAGAAAGTTCACACATTCACACACACACATAGACGCACACACAATGGCAAACACTCTTAAAGGAGCCGCACCCCATTTTTATTTGTTACAGACACTTGTCAAATGTCATTTTAGAGAGCAGGCAGGAGGTTGACTGATTCTTTACACAGCAGAAAAGCGCGTGCTGTACGGGCGTGACGTGGAGCCGATCTGCAAATAGCAGCACATTATGAAAATGACCAATCAGAGTCACTTAAGGGCGGGCCTTTCAGAGGAACGAGGAAATATATCAGTGGTTTTCATGTTAGCTGAGTAGCTGTGTATAATCAAAAAGGATGATATATGAAAAAATAACATGATTTCCTTCAAGTGAAACATGAGCACACATTGCTTTGCATCTTATAAACACAACCAAGCCTTAAAATTACATTCTGGACCAGCCCTTTAAAGAAGCAACAAAACCAGGGAGATTTTTGCATCTTTTCAAAGCAGGATCCTTTCAAGAGTTCACACTTAGCTGATGACTGATTATAAAGCTTATTTGGCATGCTGTCTCAGGAGAGAGCCCTGAGCTCATAAGATCCTCGAGCCCATGGCTCCCTTCCATTTGCAAGACGAGAGGGGAGTTTGAGCTCAGGTAGATCTCGAGAACTCCCCTCCCTCCCGCTGCTCAGGGATTGCTATGAAGGTATGCTGATGGTGGAATTTGTCTATGATGCTGATTTGGTTTAGTCGATTTACTTATGTCTCATGACTGTGGGAGGAAACCGAAGAACTCGGGGAAAATCCACGCTAGCATGGGGAGAACATGAACTCCACACAGAAATATTAACTGGCCGGGTTAAGACGCGAAGCAGAGACATTCTTGCTGTGAGGCAACAGTGCTAACCACTGGGCCACCATGCTGCCATATAGAGGAAAAAGTGGAGGAGAGGGGGTGGAGGGGGGATTCTTCAAGACGAAGATGACTAAGCTAGGATTCATTGGTTATTTATACTAAGGTAGGAATCATCTGATTGGTGAATCATATATTAGACCAGGGGTTTTCAAACTTTTTCAGCTGAGGGCCCCTTTGTGTAGGGCGAATTCTTTTGGGGACCCCCAAAAATAAAAATGACGCCACCCCCTCAAATTAACAACTGTACTTAATTTTTTAAAAATTGTATTATTCAATACATTTATATTATTATATATTATTCAATAAATTTATATTATTCATTATCTGGATTAATTTTTGTAAGATGTTAGTTGAGTTGACATGGTTTCAGTGCTTCAATATATTGATCAAATCTTGATGCGCAGTGTTTATTGTGGTCTTCTCTCACTGGATTATTCCATCAAGCCATATTTTGTGTACAAGTCATAACTTTACACAGTTTTTATGCCATTTTTATGCTTTTTTTCAGCCTATGCACAGCTAGACTCTTCTGTATTTACCCTTACAGCTGAGAGTCTAAATGTATCTAAAGATTTAAAGCTTTGAAGTTTTAAAGAGTTTTGTCATTCATCAGCCTGTTAACAGTTAACTGTACTGTTGTAACTAGCAATACTACAATAGAGGCTGTAGTGGTTCAGTGTGTTTTGTTTATTTTTATTCCTTTTTTTTGTGCACATCATAATTTACTCAGGTCGACAATCCTGACTTACACTGATAAAAAATAATTTCCTAAATGCAATCTAGAATTGGGTATTCAAGTTCAAAGAGCCACAAGTTTTACTTTGCATAATTTTAGAAGCTTTGCTGACTTTAAAATGTTCATACCAGTTTGTTCTAATAATAATAAGACTGAACATTACATTTAAATTAGTTACACAAACAAATATGGGAAAAAGTGGAACAAAAATGCATTTATATTCAGAGTATTAAAATTTGATCAGGTATGTTGAGCTCCATTAAATACAGAGCACTAATACATTTTAATATTTAATAATTATTAGCCCTATAACATAACACAAACACATACATTATAATTTTTAAAGGCTTTAGTGGTTTTACTCAGTGTGTATACAATTTAGTTTTTTTTTAATCATCCAGTTATGAACCAATGTGTGTAAGAGGTCCTGCAGAGCTCATCCAGCTGTCATTAGTGTAACAGGAGTGAAACTGAGCACTCGCTGATGTGATGACAGCTCCATTCATTGTTATTGCAGCACTTTTTGCTTTACAATTTTAATATGTTTGTTTGCCATGCTGCTAAGAGGACCGTCTGATATTTGTACAATGCAAAGTGTAAAAGCCTGTCGCGCTGTAGACGAGTTGCAATGTTGTGCCGTGTCTTTAAAATGCTATTTGTTCCCTATGAGTGAAGCCTGCGCAGAGAGGCGCGCACTCCGCAGCACCTCGGTTACTTAGGAACGCAAGCCATAAACAGGGAAGTGCTTTCAGCCACCGATAATGTTCTTATTGATCATGTATTTTAACTGAAATATAGTCAGTCAAACCTGAGCATTCTTTTAGTTGTTTAGCGTAAAAGAGGTAAGCGTAAGTGAAAGGTAAACGCCGTCAGGTGCAGCAGACAAGCGCCAAAAATCACAGTCAGGAAGCGCCTGGCCAGAAGCGCTTATTCAATAAAAGTCCCCGTCCACGGAGGCGGGCCGCTGCGCTTCTTTTCCTGTGTCACGAAAGTGTCAACTGCATTTAAATGACATAAGCATAAAGCTTCATTTTTGCAGTACTTTTGAGCTCAAATTATAATAAAAATATATTAACCTTCAGAATGATGCGGGACACAAAATTCATCCATGTGGGCTCATTGATCTAAAATTTCTTTGCGGCCCCAGGGGGCCGCGGACCCCAGTTTGAAAACCCCTGTATTAGCTAACGCGGGGTCAGCCGTGTCAATTATAAGCACGATCCTCTCGAAATTATTCATTAATTTATTTTCTTGTCGGCTTAGTCCCTTTATTAATCCGAGGTCGCCACAGCGGAATGAACCGGCAACTTATCCAGCACATTTTTACGCAGCGGATGCCCTTCCAGCTGCAACCCATCTGGGAAACATCCACACATACACTACGGACAATTTAGCCTACCCAATTCACCTGTACCACATGTCTGTGGACTGTTGGGGAAACCGGAGCACTCGGAGAAAACTCACGCGAATGCAGGGAGAACATGCAAACTCCACACAGAAACGCCAACTGAGCCGAGGTTCGGACCAGCGACCTTCTTGCTGTGAGGCGACAGCACTACCTACTGCGCCACTGCTCCAGGGTTCATTTGAAAGCATACCGAGACCACCTCTTCAAGCAGGTCTTGCTACACTTTTTTGTTCTGCTTTTGATGCGCACTCGAGAGTGATTGCTACATTCACACCTGCCCAAACGAACCGCACCAAGAGGGAAAACCAACCGTAGTGCATAGTAATTCAACCGGACTAAATAAGGCAGGTGTGAAAGCACCCTTAATACATTTTTACCGACAGTCATATATATAGGCGAGGACAAACCTAAACCAAGCCTGCAAATGAAGTGTTGTCGTTAGCAGGGTAAAGTGCATCTCCAGCCCTGATATCATCAGCATATAAGGACCCATTCATGACACATTGCAATTCAGTTCAATTCACCTTTACTTCCACAGCACTTTTACAATGTAGATAGTGTCAAAGCAGCTTCACATAGAAGATTATAGTAAATTTAAACCGTGTCAGTCGAGTTTTCAGTGTTTAAGTTCAGTTCAGTGTGGTTTAATATTCACTACTGAGAGTCCAGACACTGAAGAGCAAGCGCAGCTCTACAGATCCCGAACAATGCAAGCCAGTGGCGACAGCGGAGAGGGAAAAAAAAACGTCACCAATTGGCGAAAGTAAAAAATTAAAAAACCTCGAGAGAAACCAAGCTCAGATGACCACAACCATTTCTCCTATGCCCAAAGGTCTTGTGCAGAGCTGCAGTCTAGGTGTCACACAACCAGCGATCGCTTTCCAGAGATCGCTGGTTCTCAGACGAACTCTCAGGACTACATTTCCGCATTCCCCAGGACTACACATTCATACATGCACTGCTCCCAGACACGCACGCCTGCTCATTCATCTATCCTGATTGCAATCACCACCAGCTGAACCTTGTCACAGACTGATATCACTCCATTCATAAGCCACTCTTTCACCCTTCCAGTTTGCCGAGTCTTGTTTTCCCAGTGTGACATTACAACGCGTTTCTCCTTGTCTTGTTTTCTCCGTGTTTAGACCCTAGCCTTGTTTACCCTTGTGCTCTAGTTTAGCCGCCTGCCTTTTGACCTGTTGCCTGTTTATACCGACTACGATTCTGGACTGCCTTAACATACCCGTTTGCACCTGTAAACATTAGGCACTGCTTGCCTGACGCTGAATAAACCTGCATATTGGATCTTACCTTCTGTTGTGAGTGTCACTCCCCCCAGACGTTACACTAGGCACTGAAAACAAAGTGTGCAAATGACATACTGGAGTCAGAACCTGTCCTGCAAGTTGACCCGCTTGAAAGTGTTACTTAGCCATTCGTTAGACAATAGACACAGCTGTACTGTGAACTGACAACTTGCATTACTTTCGGGTGCTTTCACACACAGATTTTAGTTTGGGAACCTGTCTCGTTTGCCCAGTTAGCACGGTTCATTTGGCATATGTGAATCCAGAAGTCGAGCTCGGATCTGCAGCAAAACAACCGGTCTGAGATCGCCTGAATGAGCTGGTTTCAGCTCGATTGAAACAAACTCTGGAGCAGATAGATTGTAGTGAGAAAGCGATATGATACGAGCCCGGCTATGTTACAGTGGTTTATGGATATGTAATATATATGAAGAGAGAATGATGAGTAGGGTGGGAAATCATTCCTATCAGTAATTGTGTGTTTCGTGTAAAATAGGAAAGTGAAAGCATGCTGAACTATAAATGAGAGCTGTTCATCCGATAGGAAAACTGACCGAACAGCAGTCTTGGTTTATCTGTTATGTCTCTCTGTAATGTAAAGCCTATAATGCATAAGCCAACTGCTCTGGATGACAAAGTCTGACCTCTGATTTATATTTGGTGATGATGTCTGTAAGTGTCACCATTCAAAACTAAAGTGCAGCTTTCCGCTTATAATGTCTTATTGCTCAACTTCATGAATTAAATTAAAGGGCCATGACACCCCCCTCTTTCGGTTAAAGTCTACTTCAGAATTTTTTCAAAAGATGCATGATTAATGGGCGGAGCTCCGCGAGCATTGTGCAGGAGTGGGCGTGGCCAGCAGGGGAGAAGGGGAGCGAATAACTGTTGTTGTCAGTTAGCTCACAAAATGAGACACAAAGAGGAGACGCATGAGTTTATAGTTTACAAAGTTAAAATGCAAAGAAATGAACAGTGATTTAATGCCCTGCTACATTTGTTATTTGTAATTTCATATACAGACAACAACAATTTATATCATTATAAAGATAAGTGTGTTCATGTAAACACTATAAATGAGGATTCTCCCTCAATCCCCGTATCCAGCAGACTCAGTGCAGCAGGTCTCCTGACTTGTCTATTTTAACCATTAGCCCTGCTGGTAATCTGGAGGATTTAGGCAAACACAGCAGCACGGCGATGTGTCTGAATGTGAGCGAACTCCTGATAAAAGACAGCGTCCGCCATTCTCTAATTCTCGTACTGCTCTCCCGACAAAAATGCTTGCAGCACACACACAGCTTTGCTGTATGATCGGCCCTGACAAGATCGCGGGGGAAAACATGCAACAAACCCCGTGGATCATGGAAACAAACGCATATGAGCCTTCATGAACGGCTAAATACTGTGCCGTGGTTTCCGTGTCTCTCAGCTCGGGCTTGACACTGGCAGGTCTGGCAGGTCTCATGAATAATTAAGCAGTCGGCTCTTCTCATAGGATAAGAAAACTCCGCTATGAATAATAATAAGAAACCGACGCGTCATCATTGCACTTGCAGTTCTGCGCTACGTCGCCGATTTTGATCCCGCCCCAAAAATCATTTTAAACCCGGAAGCTGAAATTAGCTGACAAAAGCTCAAAATTATCCAGTTTTCCCCACAATTAAAGCTGACAGGTGCTAACATTGTCTTAACTGATGCTCAACACACACAAATCTGTTAATATAAAAAAAAAAAGTTCTCCGGGGTGTCCTGAACCTTTAAGGATGCATGACAGCTGAGCAGGACTCTGCTAAATAAACCTTTAAACTTCGTCCAATGTGAGGAGAGTTTACTCACACGTGGCTTGTTTGAGCTCTTTTGGTCCATTTAGAAACTTTGAAAGCGAACCGCACCAAGAGCAAAGAGCAACACTGTAACAATTTCAATCCATGTTTCAGAACAAATGAATCACAGGGATGAAAGCACCCTTTAAGATGTGAAACTGTATTTCACATATAGCATAGGTCTCAAATTCAATTCCTGGAGGGCCGCAGCGCTGCACAGTTTTGATCCAATTCTGTTTTAAAACACCTGATGCAATAATCAAGGTGTTTATGACTATTCTTGAACACCTTGATTATTTGCATCAGGTGTTTTAGAACAGAGTTGGAGCAGAACTGTGCAGAGCTGCGGCCCTCCAGGAATTGAATTTGAGACCTTTGACATATAGGCTCCCTCAGAATGTATTATCCTATGTAATTCATATATTTAGAAGGGACCAAGCCGAAAAGAAAATGAATGAATGAATGAATTTATATATTTTTTATTAATCAGGGGTAGCCACAGCGGAATGAACCGCCAACTATTCCATCATATGTTTTACACAGCGTATGCTCTTTAAGCAGCTACCTAGTACTGGGAAACGCCCATACACTCAAACTCATACACTACAGCCAATTCAGTTCATCAATTCCTCTATAGCGCATGTGTTTGGACTGTGGGGGAAACCGGAGCACCCGGAGGAAACCCACACCAACACAGGGAGAACATGCTAACTTTACACATAAACAACAACTGACCCAGCCGGGACTCAAACCAGCAACCTTCTTGCTGTGAGGCCACAGTGCCGCCCCAACAGTTAAACTGTTCAAATGAATAAACAAAGACTCGTACATGATGAATTCGTCTTTACTAATGGGAGTTTCCTGAAAGGTCTGGCCGATGCATTTTATTCCTCAATCGTCTGTGTTCAAGGTCACCTCAGACTCCTGACGATGCAAACAGCAGTAAAAATAATACAAAGCGAAGCAGAGGGTAAAAACAGACAGACGCCAGAGTCAAAGATAGACAAGCATGAGGCTCATCGCCATGGAAACATCCTGAACCGGTGCCGCTCGCCGTGCTTTCGGTTCATCTCATTATCTTGAAAGCGGTTTCTTGGCAGTGTTAGTGACGAGCAGCTCTGAAGACAATTCAGCACAATAAATAAGGGCAATGATTCCCTAAAAACATCTGTACGGTTCCTGAAGTGAACATCAGCCAGCGAAATGATCAGAGCTGCAGCGATTAGCACAGAAAACACAAGATTATGGAGACGCTGTACGATAAACGCACACCGTCAATCATTTATTACGCATTAGCAAATGGCTAAATTAGTTCATACTAACATATGATAACAACATGCTAATTCATACTGGAAACATGCTAACAATGTGCTAATTCATACTGGAAACATGCTATCAACATGCTTATTCGTACTGGAAACATGCTAGCAACATGCTAATTCATACTGGAAACATGTTAACAACAAGCTAATTAATGAAACATGCAAGTAACATGGTAATTCATAATAAACATGCTAACAACATGCTAATTCATACTAAACATGCTAACAACATGCTAATCCATAATGAAACATGCAAGCAATATGGTAATTCATACTAAACATGCTAACAACATGCTAATTCATACTGGAAACATGCTAGCAACATGTTAATTCGCACTTAAACATGTTTATTGACACTGGAAACATCTTATCAATGTAATAATTCATCATTGAAACATGCTAGCAGCATGCTAATTTATACTTAAAACATGCAAACAACATGCTAATTCATACTAGAAACATGCTAACAGTATGCTAATTCATACTGGAAATATGCTAGAAACATGTTAATCCATTATGAAACATGCAAGCAACATGGTAATTCAAACTAAACAAGCTAACAACATGCTAATTCATACTGAAAACATGTGAACAACATGTTAATTCACATTAAAACATGTTTATTCACACTGGAAACATTTTAACAACATGCTAATTTATCATAGAAACATGCTAGCAACATGCTAACTCATATTGGAAACACATTAACTTGTTAACACATAATGAAATATGCAAGCAACATGGCAATTCACACCAAAACATGCTTATTCACAATGGAAACATGTTAGCAACATGTTAATTCATACTATAAACATGCTAACAAAATTATAATTCATACTATAAACAAGTTAGCAACATGCTAATTCATACTTGAAACTTACTAACAGCATGCAAAATCATACAGGAAACAAGATATCAGCATGCTACTTAGTATTGTAATCATACTAACTACATGTTAATTTATACTGGAAACACGTTAACAACATGGTAATTCATACTAAAACATGTTTATTCACACTAAAACATGCTAACAATATGCTAATTTGTGCAAGAAAATTGCAAACAACATGTAGTTTATACTTAAAACATGCTAGCATACATTCTAATTAACACTAGAAACTTGTTAGCAACCAGTGAATTCATACTGAAAGCACATTAGCAACATGGTAATTTATAGTAGAAGCATGTTAACAACATGCTATTCATACTGAAAACATGTTATCAACATGCTTATTCATAATGGAAACATGTTAACAACATGCTAATGCATAGTGGAAACATGTTAACAACATGCTAATGCATAGTGGAAACATGTTAACAACATGCTAATGCATAGTGGTAACGTGTTCTTGTCATACTAATTAATATTGGAAACATGCTAGCAACATGTTAATCCATACTAAAACATACTAGCAACATACTAATGCATACTACAAACACATTAACAACATGTTAATTTATACTGGAAACATGCTAACAATGTGTTATTCCATACTAGAAACAAGCTAGTAACATACTATTGTATACTTAAAACATGTTAGCAACAGGTTAACCCATGCTACAACCATTATGGAAAACATGTTAATTCAAACTGGAAACATGCTAACAACATGCTAATGCATGCTAGAAACATCCCATCAACACGCTAGTTCATAATAAAAGCATGTTAAAAACATGCTTATCCACACACCAATAACATGCCAATTCATACTAGAAACATGCAAACAACTTTTCAATTTATACAAAAAACATGCTAACAATATGCTAATTTATACTGGAAACATGTTACGAGCATGCTAATTCACACTAAAAACATGCTGATTCATGCTGGAAACATGCTATAAAATTCTAATCCATACTAAAAACATGCTATCAACATGCTTATTCGAGCTGGAAACATGCTAACAACTAGCTAATTCAACAACTTGCTAATTCCTCTAATATTTGTTCTTCTGGAGAAAGTCTGATTTGTTTTATTTCGGCTAGAATAAAAGCAGTTTTTAATTGCTTTAAACACCATTTTAAGGTCAATATTATTAGCCCGCTTATGCAATGTTAGTTTTGGATTGTCTCCAGAACAAACCACTGTTATACAATGACTTGCCTAATTACCCTAACTTTACCCTAATTACCCTAGTGAAGCCTTTAAATGTCACTTTAAGCTGTATAGAAGTGTCTTGAATAATATCTAGCCTAATATTATTTACTGTCATCATGACAAAGAGAAAATAAATCAGTGATTAGAGATGAGTTATTAAAACTATTATGATCAGAAATGTGCTGAAAATCTTCTCTAAATAGAAAATTGGGAAAACTTATACAGGAGGGCAAATAACTCATCTGATTTGGCCATTGAAATGAGAACAAATCTAACAAAAGTAGCACATATTTTACTACAGAGATACAGAGCCATACACACACACACACTTTCTGCTGCAATACTTTGACACTACAGACTAAAGCGGCAGCAGCTTTACTAGAAAACACAGCTCTCCCTCAGATCCAGAGTGATTTTCATAGTTAACAGGAGAAAAAGAAAGAACACGGTCCTCAATGCAATATTCATAACATGGAAAATTCTCTTGAAATATTTAATCTCCTTCATATCAAGTCCTTAGATGGACCTATAAGACGCCCTTCAGTTGCAGACTTTAATACGGCTAATGTCAGATATCATTACATCTATTTTTTATTTATTGTTTATTGGGGGGGTTGAACATTACTGAGTAGTGTATGGAATCTATAGGGCTAAGCGATATGGCTTTTATGATTTCAATACATTTTTCCCCTACAAAAAAATGCTTGGAGTTGAAAGTTATTTACATATAACCTTATTATGCCTCATATTATACCTCTATTATACGTCATTACATAAAAATGCTAACAAAAAAAATTGTCATTTAAGGATCAAATTTCACAAGCTCTATTTATGATTGCATAAAGGCCTTTACAATAATAATAATAATAATATTCATTCATTCTTTTATCCATTTTCTGACACTTTTCCGGGGCCGGGTCGTGGGGGCAGCAGTCTTAGGAGAGAACTTGACTTCCCTCTCCCCAGACACTTCCTTCAGCTCCTCCGGGGGGGGGGGAACCCGAGGCTTTCCCAGGCCAGCCGAGAGACATAGTCCCTCCAGCGTGTCCTGGGTCTTCCCTGAGGGCTCCTCCCGGTGGGACATGCCTGGCACACCTCCCTAGGTAGGCGTCCATGAGGCATCTGAAACAGATTCCCGAACCACCTCAGCTGACTTCTCTCGATGTGGAGGAGCAGCGACTCTACTCACACAGGTGTCAGAGGTCCTCACCCTCTATAAAGGTGCGCCCTGCCACCCTTTGAAGGAAACTCATTTCGGCCGCTTGTATCTGAGATCTTGTCCTTTTGGTCATGATCCAAAGCTCATGATCATAGGTGAGAGTAGGAATGTAGATTGACCGGTAAATCCAGAGCTTTGCCTTTCGACTTAGCTCCTTCTTCACCACAATGGACCGGTACATCCACGGCATTACCGATCCGCCTGTTAATTTCACACTTTTTATCTCCCTCACTCGTGAACAAAACCCCGAGATACTTGAACTCCTCCACCTGGGGTAAGGACTTTCCTCCATCCTGGAGATGGTAAACCACCTTTACCGGTGGAGCACCTTGGCCTTGGACTTGGAGGTGCTGATTCTCTTCCCAGCTGCGTCACACTCTGCAGCAAACCGCCCCAGTGCATGCTGAAGGTCTATGTCTGATGAAGCCAAAAGAACAACATTGTCTGCGAATAACAGAGATGAAATCTGACATAATAAATGAAATCAGGCGTAATAATATCTACCATAACTATTTTGTACAATTACAGGCAATGTTGGATTCCAACATTAGATTGGTAACAGTCACAGAGCCCTATCATACACCCGGCGCAATGTGGCGCAAGGCGCGACGCAATTGTTGTTTGCTAGTTTCAGCTTGGCGCAAGAGTGGTTTTGTTGTTTTGCTCCACGCTGTTTCAATAGCAAATGCATTTGCGCTCATATGTGCACCCATAGGCGTTCTGATCTAAAAAGGGAGGCGTGTTGAGGTGTGTTGCTGGCGCGTCGCTATTTTGAGAAGCTATAAAAGATTTTTCAATAGACCAGAACAAAGACAGTCTATTGTCCAGCACAGAACGCCTTAGTTGTGTGCCTCGCTTACACACTGCTTAATACACACAAGATGTAGAGCAATACGCAAATATCTTTACGAATGAAAAAGAATTTAAATATTAAGGATATATATAGGATATAATAAGGATATATAAAAAAAAGGATTAAAATATTACAAAAATTATTATTTTCTAGCCTACATAAATTTAAAAACCACATCCTTCATGCCTTCTTCATCTCAGGGGGCTTTTTCAGTTTATTCATAACAATTTGCTTTTGTATAATGTTATTATTGTTAGCAGTATTATTTATTATATCCATATTTATATTTGTTTTACCAAAAACAAGCTTAGATTTGTCCACCTGTCAGGTTTTAGGGGCACAGCATGTGTATTTGGATATAACTGTTTTCTGAGCACACTTCATTATTATTGTTCATTTATTCATTTGCTGGAAATTAGAACTGAATTTAGAAATAGTTTTGAAACAAATATTTGCGCTTAACAAACAAAATTAATTATTTATAGACTAATAGATGTCTGTGCGTAAAGGTTTCCCTATCCACTAGAGCGAAAGTGAAAGTAGATCATTTATTTCTCATTCTCGCGCTGCAGATGCTCTGTTTAACTGTTTTCTTGCTAGTGAAATGCTAAGTTATTCCACTTACACTTACTTTACGTCCTGTAAATAGCAAATGCGCTTATGGCGCGACGCAGCTGGCTCTTAAAGGGAATGTGAGATGAGACTCTGATTGGTTTATTCTCAAAACACACCTATAACTAATTAAGAAAATAGAAGAAAAGAGTACTGGTGACCATACCAACCAACTTTTCTCCTTTATTTGCCCACTGTTGGCTGGAGGATTTACACCAACATCAGGCGCTACGTCATAAGCATGCCCCTACAAGAGCAAGCTCCTGATTGGTTAACTTTTAATTAATAAAGTTTGGCCGAATTGAGTAGGCTAAATTAGCCATAGTATATGTGTGTGAATGAGTGTGTATGGGGTGCTTCCCAGTGCTGGGTTGCGGCTGGAAGGGCATCCGCTGCGTAAAACATATACTGGAAAAGTAGGCGGTTCATTCCGCTGTGGCGACCCCTGATTAATAAAAGGACTAAGCCGAAAAGAATATGAATGAATGAACTTAATTATTAATATTTTAATTAATTTTGTATTTTAATAAAGTGTTGGTAATCCTTTTGCTGGAGGTTTATCATTTATAAATGTATATTTTATATAACGTTTATAGTACTTTATTGAATAATTATTTATATTTAGTTAAATTATAGTTTTATTTTGCTGAATGTGGCCACATTCAGTTTTTGTAGGATGTTTGTCATTTATTTTAGCGCTTATTATTTTTGCTTCTGAGTTATTTGATTTATTAAATCAAACTTACACTGACCTCAAAAATGTAGATTAAATCCACTGAGTTGCTTGAAGTCTAAACCCAACAACATCATTTCATCATGAACTGTTCTCCTGTAATCTATTTACAGGCTTGAGAAGGAAGTGTTTTCTGGTGTGCATTCAGGCAAACACATGTAATCACTTTCAGTCGCATTTACACACATCAGTTCTTGTCGCAATTTGGCACGAATAACAACCTGAGCCATTAATTTATTTTCCTGACGACTATTTTCACAGCTGTTTGGGCAACAGATGATAATTAATGTCTGCGGTTGATGGTCACTGTCTGGAAACTAAATAACAAAATCAGCTTTATTTGATGCACCATTTACAGAAAGCGCATTCGAGCGGGAAAAGCGGGAAGCACTTGGAAGAGTTTCTCTGTTAAGATGAAAAATATCCAGCGTTTATTAGCCTGAGTCCCTCTGCCTGCTGCTTTCAATACAGAGCAGTCCACTGCCTCCAAAAACATGTTTACCAAATGCAAGACTGAGTGTGTGTGTGTGTGTGTGTGTGTGTTTGTGTGTGTGTAAGCAAACGTGCAAGATAGTGTGATTTTCCACGCAAATCTGGGATGGCCTCAGTTCAGTCAACAGTAACGAGTGACCTTAAACGGCCTCTGAAGTTGATAATCAGGGTAATAAATAAAATAAAATAAAAATACTAAAAAACATTTAAATAAAAAATTTTCATAAAATTCAAAAATTAAATGCAATAATATAATATAAAAATTAATAAATAAATAAATAAATAAAAATTAAACAAAATAAAAAATTAAATTAAATTAAAGTAAAATAAAGTAAAATTAAATAAATGTTTAAATATAAATAAATATAATAATAAATAATAATGAATAAATAAATAAATATTAAATATTAAATAAAATATAAAAAATAAAAATATACGAAATAAAATATTTTAGAACATAAATAAAAATATATAAATTTAAAAAATGTATAAATATATAAATAAAAATTACATTTAAACATTTTTTAAATTAACTAAATAAAATCTAAAAACAAATAAATATGAATAAATGTAAAAACAAAATATGGAAATAAAATATAAAATATTTAAAAATTTATGAAAAATATATAAATAATAAAAGAATACATTTTAAAAATACAATTTATAAAATAAACATATATAAAGTAAAAAAAAATATATATAAAAACTTAAAATACAGAAAGAAAATAAAATATAAAATAACTTAAAACATATAAAAATATATTAATTAAAAAAATAAAATAAAATAAAAAATAAACACAAATTAAAATAAAATAAATAAATATAAAAACAAAATATAAATAAAACAGAAAAAAAAATATATATATAAGAAAATAAGTATAAAAATGAATAAAAATAAAAAATAAAAATATACAAAAAAAATCTAAACATAAAAATTATATATTAAAACTATGTATATGCTGGATAAGGGCGATGCAGTGGCGCAATCAAGGTTCGAGTCTCGGCTGGGTCAGTTGGCGTTTCTGTTTGGAGTTAGCATGTTCTCCCTGTGTTGGCGTGGGTTTCCTGCTTGTGTGTGTGTGTGTGTGTATGTATAAGTTAGTGTATGTGAGTGAAAAAATGTGTTAGTGTGTGTATGTAAGATTGTGCTTGTGTGTATAAGTTATTGTATGTGTTAGAGACTGTTTGTGTGCAGAAATTGTTTAGTGTGTGTGTGTGTATTTAAGTGAGAGTGTGCTTGCGTATATGTGCTTGTGCGCGAGTGAAAAAGTGTGTTAGTGTGTGTATGTGTGAGCTAGAGTGTGTGTGTTGTTGTTGCTCTGATCAGATGACCTGTGTGAGGTCAAGTGAGGACACATGTTCAGTCTTCCTGTTGTGTGCTGGTCAGATCTCCTCTTATCAGTGCTCATATCGCAGCTTTACTTTGGCACACAGAGCCCTCGCTCTATCAACACAATCACTACACAATCCAGAGGAAATCAGTCCTGCTGCAGCTCAGTCATCAGGAGCCTGCAGCGACACACACACACACACACACACACACACACACACACATACACACACACTTCAGCATTAGACTGAGGAGCAGCTGATTAACATATCAGTTCTGCTGTAACCTGTGGCTAGAATACAATATCTGAGACGTCAAATTTAATTTGTCTACACACACACATACATGTATACACACACACACACGCACATATACAGTTGAAGTCAGAATTATTAGCCCCCCTATTTACCCCCCCCCCCTTCTTCAGCACATTTCTAATCATAATAGTGTTAATAACTCATCTCTAATAACTGGTTTCTTTTCTCTTTGTCATGATGACAGTAAATAATATTAGACTAGATATTCTTCAAGACACTTCTATACAGCTTAAAGTGTCATTTAAAGACTTCACTAGGGTAATTAGGGTAACTAGGCGGGTTAGGGTAATTAGGCAAGTTATTGTATAATGATGGTTTGTTCTGTAGACTATTGAGAAAAATATATAGCTTAAAGGGGCTAATAATATTGACCTTAAAATGGTGTTTAAAAAATTAAGAACTGCTTTTATTCTAGCCGAAATAAAAGAAATAAGACTTTCTCCAGAAGAACAAATATTATCAGACACACTGTGAAGATTTCCTTGCTCTGTTAAACAACATTTGGGAAATATTAAAAAAAGAAAAAAAAATCAAAGGGGGCTAATAATTCTGACTACAACTGTATATATATATACACACATTGGTGATGTGCAGATGGTGGTTATATCTGCGGGCAGGTTGGGTAATAAACAAACTCATTATGATTAATTGCGGGTGGGTTGCGGGTGGATGTAGCGGGACATGGCATTGGACCAACGAAAAAATCAGAGTGGGCTTTGCAGAATGGGAAGATGAGACGCCCAAAATAATGGATGAAGTGCAAGAGAACTGTTCAAAGTTTCAGTTAGAAGAGTCATCAGAGGAAAACCTGCTCTCGTTCTGGCAGAAACAAGATCGCTTTTTTCCACAAGTGCAGCAGCTTGCGAGGACTTCTTGTTCATTTCTACAAACAAGCGGTGCGAGCGAACGCTCATTCAGTGCACCTGTCCGTGTTTTGGAGGCGAGGCGGAATCCAGGCACAGTAGATGCTGTTCTGTTTTTGCACAGTGCGAAGAAAAAGGCCAAGTAAACACAACAGCTTATCTGTTTTCTTGTTCCTGTATCTGTAAAAGCTGAAAGTCTTATTTTTACTTTCTGTATTTGAAAATGAAGACAATGTTGTCTAAAGACAAACTTCTGTTTTTATAAATAAATGTTCATTTAAAAACGTTTACGATTAGCATATTATTTTACTATCAGAGATGCGCAGATTAAAGCTCACTGAATCTGCTGTTAATATCCACAGTGACCAGAGCCGGCGCGTTCATAGAGACGACCCAGGCGGCCGCCTAGGGTAGCAGAATAGAGAGGGCAGCATCCGCTACAATCCCCCCACCGCCCCGGTCCTCACTGTCATATGGCAATCACACGCCCGTCTCTCGTTTTCGCTTTCGGTATGATGGCGGCATGATCATGATCACGCACACATACACACACATATATATATATATATATATATATATATATATATATATATATATATATATATATATATATATATATATATATATATATATATATATATATATATATATATATGTAATGTGTATTTATTGTGTATGGTCATACACACAATCGCTTCACAATCAATCAGGTGGGTCTCTCCACACCACCAGCAGTGTGCAGCATCCACTTAGATGATGTGACGGCAGCCACAGGACAACAGCGTCAGTGCGCTCACCACACACCAGCTATTGGAGAAGTGGAGAGACAGTGATAGAGCCAATTCAGTGGAAGGGGATGATTGGGAGGCCATGATCAAAAGAGGGGCTTTGGCCAGGACACCAGGGTTACACCCCTGCTCTTTCACGAGAAGTGCCATGGGATTTTTTCAATGACCACAGAGAGTCAGGACCTCGATTTAACATTTTAAAGACAGCGCCCACTGACAGTGTAGTGTCTCCTTCACTTTACTGGGGCATTAGGACTCACGCAGACCACAGGTTGAGCGCCCCCTGCTGGTCTCACTAGCACCTCTTCCAACAGCAACCTAGTGTTCCCTAGTGGTCTCCCATCCAGACACTGACCTGACTCAGCCCTGCTTAGCTTCAGTGAGTAACCGGTTTTGGGCTGCAGGGTGATATGGCTGTGGCCATATATTCACAAACACACACACACGCATACACACACACACACACACACATATATATACACACACATGCACACACACACTCGCACACATATATACACACACATGCACATATACATATACATATACATACATATATATATATATATATATATATATATATATATATATATATATATATATATATATATATATATATATATCAGTGCTGTCAATCGATTAAAAAAAATTAACTAATTAATCACACTTTTTTAAAATTAGTCGCGATTAATCCCATTTAAAAGACTGAAATGTGTAATTTTGGCTATTCAAATGTAAATTAATGTAAACGCAAGACAAAAACTATTTAAATTCAAAATATAATTCATTATTAGAATTTTTGTTTAACTTGTAACACAGATTTTTTCATGTCAACAACAAACCCACAATAAACCATCAAGATCCTGCTTGACAGACATATTTATTACAGAAATTAAAACACAGGCATGCTAGTGTCATTTGAGTTTCAAAACAATCAATGGCAATAAAAAAAACATTGATTTCCATGTTGGATTCTAAGTGGATTGCAGAAAAATGCCAAATTACAGGCATTGCCGATAAGGATAATGGAAAATTATAATAATAATAATAAAGTATTAAATACAATTGTACTGGACTTCCGGTTCCGGTTAACATGTGAAGACAGCGCGGTCTCAGTCTCCTGCAGCAATACTCTTAAAAGTTACTTTTTCTCTGGAACCTCAAACAGATTCAAACTTAAACTGTCAAAAGTTAAACCTTAAACAGCTAAGGAGATGTCGAAAACCACCAAGGCATCAAAAAAGACTGAAATTGACGCTGCTTCAGCGGACAACGTTACACTGGCTAACATTGCTACTTTGCTTGAAGACCAAAGAGTTAGCATCGCAGCTGACTTCAAGACTTCACTCGCGGCTTTAGAATCAAGACTCGACAAAATACAAACAACCATAACAGAGCAGGGTCAAAGAATAAACTCGTTGGAAGCCAACGCTGAGTTGCAAGACCAGAGAATTCAAGCGCTGGAGGAGAAATGTGAAGTATTGACGAGCAGTAATGCTAAGCTAATAGCAAAAACGGTCGATCTGGAAAGCCGCAGCCGCAGAAACAATATAAGGATAGTAGGGTTACCTGAAGCAGTTGAAGGACCCAGACCCACAACTTTTTTCGCCGAACTCCTGGTCGAGGTTTTCGGCGATCAAACACTTCAATCCCCTCCGGAGCTGGACCGAGCACATAGAACTCTCGCTGCTAAGCCACAACCCGGCGCGCGGCCCAGACCGGTAATTATTCGTCTTCATCGCTACCAAACCAAAGATCTGATTATCCGTGAAGCCCGCAAGAGACGCGGGAAACTACAATACCGCGGAACGTCTATTCAGATTTTCGAGGACTACACACCAGAAGTGGCGGAAGAACGCGCTAAGTACAGAACAGTGATGGCCGAACTTTATAATCTCACCTGCAGACCTGCGCTTCTATTCCCGGCTCGCTTACAGATCACCCTAGAAAACGGGACGAAAAAGAGATTTTCCTCTCCGGAGGAAGCTGCGATTTTTGCGGCTAACTTTAAGAAAACATCAAGACCCGAGTAATTTACTGGTTTGCATAATCGTGGCCAACGCGAAGCACAGACTCTAAATATACTGTTATAGTACGTTTAAGGTTTACATTTATTACAATAGGGGTTCACATTAAGATAATTAAGCTGTAAAGAGTTGAGACTAATGAGGAAAAAGAAGAAAGATGACAAAGAAAGGGAAGTATGATTATTTTGGTTTACTTTCATATTTTACTTTGATTGTATTGTTCCTGTATGTGTTATACTGTTCTGTTTTTATACAGATTGCTTTATATATTTTATTTTGCTACCTGCTTCTTGAGACTGACCAGACGACTTTACGGTTATGTGCTGAACCATGGCAAGAGTAGCTGATGGGGGCGTGTCCGGGGGACAGAATGTGAAGATTATTTCCCTAAATACTGGTGGGCTGAATGCTACAATTAAACGTACAAAAATTATGACACACTTAAAAAGCTTAAATGCAGACATTATGTTTCTCCAAGAGACACACTTATGTAATTCTGACCATAAAAAACTAAACCGGCCATGGATCGGACAGATCTTTCATTCACAATTTAATGTAAAAACAAGGGGTACAGCTATATTAATTCGGAAAAATGTAAATTTTATTTCAGATAAAACTAAGATAGATCCAAACGGTCGTTATGCTATAGTTACTGGGACACTATATGAAAAACCTGTAATATTAATATCTGTTTATGCTCCCAACTGGGACGATCATAACTTCATGTGCTCGCTATTTACTAATATTCCAAATTTAGAGACTCATCAATTAATAATGGGAGGTGATATGAACTGTGTTGTGGACCCTGTACTGGATAGATCTAGCTCGCGATTAACTTCACCTACGAAAATGTCACAAGCTCTATCGGTATTTATGGATCAATACGGATTTGTTGATCCCTGGAGATTTTTATATCCCTCCACAAGACAATATTCCTTTTTCTCTCATGCACACCGTTCATTCTCGCGCATAGACTACTTTCTTATAGATAAAAATTTGATCTCAGCGACCACCTCGGTTCAGTACCTACCCATAACGGTGTCAGATCATGCCACAGTGGTGTTGGATCTTCATTTCAAGACCAAGCCAAAAGAATTCAGACACTGGAGGCTTAACCCTGTATTATTGGCTGATACAAAATTTTGTGAATATATTTCTGAATCAATTACTTTCTTTTGCGAAACTAATAAACCCGATGATACTTCCCCATCTATATTTTGGGACACGCTTAAGGCTTACATAAGGGGTAAAATCATCTCTTTTACAGCTCACTCAAATAAGTTACAGAGAACCCGCCAAAAAGAATTAGAGAAAGCTATTGAAGATTTAGACAAATCACTATCTTTTATGAATGTGCCAAATCTATATAAAGAGAGAATGAAACTTCAAACAGAGCTTGATCTCATATTAACCAGTGAGGCTGAACAACTACTCCTGCGCTCTCGAGGACTAGTATACGAACATGGGGACAAAGCTGGACGTCTGTTGGCACACCAGCTCAAAGTAAAAAATGCAACAAATCAGATTACACAGATAACAGATGAAACTGGCTCTGTAACTTCTGATCCAGTCCAAATAAATAGTACATTTAAATCTTTTTTCTCACATCTATATACTTCAGACCCCCTTAGTTATGACGAAAATCAATTAAATATTTTTTTTCAAAACTTAGATTTACCCCAGGTCTCTTCTAGTGACAATCTCAGACTAGACAACCCCATTACACTTTCAGAAATAAAAGAAGCAATAAAATCAATGAATAATGGCAAATCCCCAGGCCCTGACGGATACCCAGTTGAATTCTTCAAAAAGTTTTCAGATGAATTGGCTCCATTACTACTTGAAATGTTTAATCATGCATACGAACAGGGCACTCTACCCCCCACTCTTACAAAGACCTCTATTTCTTTAATTCATAAAAAAGATAAAGACCCGTTGAATTGCGCATCATATCGTCCGATATCCCTGCTCCCTGTTGATGTTAAAATTCTGGCAAAAATACTAGCGCGGAGATTAGAATCTATTATGCCACTGATTATTTGCGATGATCAGACGGGGTTCATAAAAGGGAGGCATTCCTATTCTAACATTAGACGACTGCTGGATGTCATCCTTACCCCATCATCCTCAGATAGCCCAGAGATTGTTATATCCCTTGACGCGGAAAAGGCCTTTGATCGGGTGGAGTGGGCCTATCTTTTCTTTTCCCTAAAACAATTTGGCTTTAGCAATAACTTTATTTCATGGATCAAATTACTTTATTCTTCTCCCAGTGCTTCAGTATGCACAAATAATCAACGCTCTACACCATTCCCACTTTTTCGGGGTACACGACAGGGGTGCCCACTTTCCCCATTACTATTCGCGCTCGCAATCGAACCATTATCAGCTGCTTTGAAAAAAGAAATAGGTTTCAAGGGAATTACGAGATGGGGAGTGGAGCACCGAGTTTCTCTGTATGCTGATGACCTGCTTTTATACGTAAGAGATCCCCTAGTAAGTATTCCAAATATCCTAACCCAATTAAACTTGTTTAGTAAACTATCCGGGTATAAATTAAATATCTCTAAAAGTGAATATCTTCCTATCAATGAATTGGCTGTAAATATACCATCGTCTCTTATACCTTTTAAAATGTCTGAAAAAGAGATCAAATACCTTGGTATTGCAATCACTAAGTCAACACGAACAATGCGAGAACGAAATCTTGATTCATTAACAGCAAAAGTCAAATTAGATTTACAAAGATGGAGTCACTTGCCGCTGTCTTTAGCAGGCAGAATACAAATTATCAAAATGAATGTGCTACCAAGGTATTTATATGTATTTCAGTGCCTGCCCATATTCCTTCCTAAATCCTTTTTTAGATCTATAAATGTAATTATTTCATCATTTATCTGGGCTGGTAAAAGACCACGTACAAACAGAATATCGCTATGCAGAAGCAGACTGGCAGGTGGACTAGGTCTACCTAACTTTATAAGTTACTATTGGGCAGCTAATGTTGATAAAATAATATCTTGGTTCACCTCCCCTCAAACTGGTTGGAGTCAAATGGAGTCAGCCTCTTGTTCTTCTTCATTGAGAGCTTTAGCCTGTAATACTTTACCCTTTTCCCCAGGAAGCTTTACCACCAACCCTGTAGTCATCGGAACTTTAAAAATCTGGGCGCAAATAAGACGCCACTTTGGCTGGCTTACCCTCCCATTATCAACTCCAATTTGCAATAATCATTTGTTTATACCAGCTAAAAGTGACTCAAATTTTATCAGCTTAGAGAATAAGGGAATACGAGAGTTAGGAGACTTGTATATTGAAGATTTATTTGCAAGCTTCAACCAACTGATTTCTAGATTTAGTTTAAACAGATCAGACTTTTTCCGATACTTCCAACTACGCGATTTTGCAAGAACACACACAACTTCATTCCCACACATCCCAACACCTAGTGGGATAGACGTGATCATTAAAGCCAAAAACTTGACAAGAGGCCGTATTTCATATTTATATAATCTACTCTCTCCAGCTAACGAATCTATCACGAATAAAATTAAGATGGATTGGGAATCAGAACTTCAATTAAATCTCTCTGACCAATTCTGGGAGGAGGCCTTAAACGCTGTAAATTCATCTTCTAGTTGTGCCAGATTATCACTCATACAATTTAAGGTCCTCCACAGACTACATTATAGCAAGGAGAAACTCTCAAAGCTCTATCCAGACAAATTAGATAATAAATGTAATAGGTGCTCACAGACCCCATGTAACCTCACTCATATGTTCTGGTCGTGCCCTAAATTGTCTGAATTCTGGCGGTTATTTTTCAAGGCAATCTCGGATATCTTGGACATTAATCTAAACCCAAACCCTCACATCGCTATTTTTGGAAAACCCCCAGATGATCTTCATGTCACAAACATTCAAAATAATGTCATCGCCTTTTCCTCCCTTGTTGCTCGCAAAAGAATTCTTTTAATGTGGAAATCGAAACAACCACCCTCAATCAAAGTTTGGTTACACGACATCCTAAGTCTTTTGACATTGGAGAAGATTAAATTCTCTCTCAGAGGCTCGCCTCACAAGTTTTATATTCATTGGAGGCCACTACTAAATTATTTTGATGATTTAACGCCTCTGGAGGTGATTATTTAAGAAATCATTTTATGGTCGGAATTACTATCATTATTATTTATTTTTTTTTCTTTTAGTCTAGCATTTTTTCTCCGGAACAGTCATGCCCTAAACTAGACGCATTGGTTTAACCTCAGCACAACTAAAACCATAATAACCAAGAAGTAGGTAGCACATCATTATTATTGACGTAACTAGCTAATGTATTTATTTTGTTTCATTTATTTATTTATTTGAAAGCATTTATGACTGTATCTCAAATTGTAGTATTATCATTATTTTTGTTCTATTGTTAATATGTTATTTTTATTTTATTTATTTATTATTTTTATTTATTATTATTATTATTTTTTTTTTAATTTATTTATTTATTTATTTTTTTTTTTATTGCTCCGTCTTCTGTTATACGTTTTACAAGAAAAGTGGCTGTGTTTGGATGGGTGGGATGGGTGGGGGGTTTTGGGGTTGAATGTTTACAAAAGTGTTCAAAAAGAAAAGCAGAAATTGGACATTTGTATACAACGAATGCTTTCCACTTGTGTTCAATAAATAAAGTTTATAAAAAAAAAATAAAAAAAAAAAAAATACAATTGTACTTATTGTAAAGTTGTATTGCTGTGAGTTTAGAACGTTAATTATAAAGCAGAAACAATTTAGCTCAGTCCTCCTTTACATTCATCCAGTTGCTAAGACAGTCCAGTCTGTTGACATTATTAGGGGACAATGTGGACCTTTTCTTTTGAATGATGTGAGCTGAGAGTGCAACGCAATCTCACGGCAATTCATAACTTTTTGATTTCGTGGCTACAGACAACAACGTTTAGGCAGGTTTGTTGCTAAGAAACACGTGCATGCACACAGCCGGAGCGACTCCCTTCAGGTTCAACATGCATGATCGCGTTCATCAAATTTGCCTAAACTAAGCGTTCTAAAGTATAGCTGTATTTCACAAGGATTCTGACACAACAACGCAAAGCAGACACTTTACAAAAGTTGCGTTTAAGAAGGAAACAGGTCAAACTTAATGAAACATTGGAGGACTCATGCTGAAGGGCAGAGGAATGCGCTGTTGACATCTTGTGACTTCATCTGGCACTTCATTTACATAAGACAGCAATACTCTGATATGAATATGATTAAGATAATACTCTTATTAAGCGTCGACCATGAAAGCAGTGATTTTTGATTACCTTAAATGACCACCGAGTCACGAAATCACTAGAAGGTTTTTCCTTTTGTTGGCCATGCGGTATCAAATTCAATTAAAACAGAAATCAAAAGTTAAAAATGAAACACACATATATATATATATATATATTCACACACACACACACATACACAGTATATGTAAACACACATAGACACACACACACAGACACACACACACACACACACACAGACACACTTACACATGTGATAAACCAGGCAGATGTGTGTGTTTTCCTCTCAGACGTGAGCATGAACACACACACACACACACACACACACACACACACACACACACACAGTCATTTGAGGTCATGTTCAGAGTCCAGACACTGAATCAGCTCCTTAACAATAACGCAGCTCTGCTCATGTTACTGAGATGAAGCGGTTACTACAGTAAATGATGTCTGAAACGCAGGAACTCCTCACACTTCCTGACTGATGATGATGATTTCACACACACAATGCTGAGATCTGCCTCTGTACTGCTTCCAGATCAGTCGCCAAAGCAAACATCTGCTTGTGTTTTAGCAGAGGCTGGAAGCTGACATGACGCTGTCTCTCTTTCTCACACACACACACACACACACACACACACACACACACACACACACACACACACACACACACACACACACACACACACACACACACACACACACACACACACACACACACACACACACACACACACACACACAATCTACACATCATTTCACAGCAGAATGGTGAATATGGAGATTCGGTGTGTATCTGCGTCATGTTTTAAAAGATAATGAGCTGACTACATTGGCAGTATCCACACTTACTGGACAGCATATATAGAGAGGTACAGTAGCATCCAAACTACATAAGCAGCATTCAGAATGCATAGTTAACATCCAGACTATATAGGTGTAATATATAGGCAGCATTCAGGTTACATAGGCAGCATCATGATAAGCAGCATACATAGGCATCATCCAAACCTTATAGACAACATCCAGACAACATAGGCAGCATCAAAGTTAACAGTTACTGTACATATGCAGCAATCAGACTACAAAGACAGCAGGCAGGATACAAAGACAGCATCTAAACTATATAGGCAGCATCCAAACTAACAGACAGGATAAAAAGACAGTATCCAAACTATAAAGACAGCATTCAGATTACATAGGCAGCATCCAAACTAACAGGCAGGATACAAAGACAGCATCCAAACTATATAGGAAGCATCCAAACTAGCAGGCAGGATACAAAGACAGCATCCAAACTATATGGGCAGCGTTCAGATTACATAGGCAGCATCTAAACTAGCAGGCAAGATACAAAGACAGCATCCAAACTATATAGGCAGCATTCGGATTACATGGGCAGCATCCAAACGAACAGGCAGGATACAAAGACAGCATCCAAACTATATAGGCAGCATCCAAACTAACAGACAGGATACAAAGACAGTATCCAAACTATATAGGCAGCATCCAAACTAACAGACAGGATACAAAGACAGTATCCAAACTATATAGGCAGCATCCAAACGAACAGGCAGGATACAAAGACATCATCCAAACTATATAGGCAGCATCCAAACTAGCAGGCAGGATACAAAGACAGCATCCAAACTGTATAGGCAGCATCCAAACTAGCAGGCAGGATACAAAGACAACATCCAAACTATATAGGCAGCATCCAAACTATATAGGCAGCATCCAAACTAACAGGCAGGATACAACGACAGCATCCAAACTATATAGGCAGCATTCGGATTACATAGGCAGCATCCAAACTAACAGGCAGGATACAAAAGCAGCATCCAAACTATATAGGCAGCATCCAAACTAACAGACAAGATACAAAGACAGCATCTAAACTATATAGGCAGCATCCAAACTAACAAGCAGGATACAAAGACATCATCCAAACTATATAGGCAGCTTCCAAACTAACAGACAGGATACAAAGACAGCATCTAAACTATATAGGCAGCATCCAAACTAACAGGCAAGTTAAAAAGACAGCATCCAAACTATATAGGCAGCATCCAAACTAGCAGGCAAGATACAAAGACAGCATCCAAACTTTATAGGCAGCATTCAGATTACATAGGCAGCATCCAAACTAACAGGCAGGATACAAAGACAGCATCCAAACTATATAGGCAGCATTCGGATTACGTAGGCAGCATCCAAACTAACAGGCAGGATACAAAGACAGCATCCAAACTATATAGGCATCATTCAGATTACATAGGCAGCATCTAAACTAACAGGCAGGATACAAAGACAGCATCCAAACTTTATAGGCAGCATTCGGATTACATAGGCAGCATCCAAACTAACAGGCAGGATACAAAGACAGCATCCAAACTTTATAGGCAGCATTCAGATTACATAGGCAGCATCTAAACTAACAGGCAGGATACAAAGACAGCATCCAAACTATATAGGCAGCATCCAAACTAACAGGCAGGATACAAAGGCAGCATCCAAACTATATAGGCAGCATCCAAACTAACATACAAGATACAAAGACAGCATCTAAACTATATAGGCAGCATCCAAACTAACAGGCAAGATACAAAGACAGCATCCAAACTATATAGGCAGCATCCAAACTAACAGACAAGATACAAAGACAGCATCTAAACTATATAGGCAGCATCCAAACTAACAGGCAAGATACAAAGACAGCATCCAAACTATATAGGCAGCATTCGGATTACATAGGCAGCATCCAAACTAACAGGCAGGATACAAAGGCAGCATCCAAACTATATAGGCAGCATCCAAACTAACAGACAAGATACAAAGACGGCATCCAAACTATATAGGCAGCATCCAAACTAACAAGCAGGATACAAAGACAGCATCCAAACTATATAGGCAGCTTCCAAACTAACAGGCAGGATACAAAGACAGCATCTAAACTATATAGGCAGCATCCAAACTAGCAGGCAAGATACAAAGACAGCATCCAAACTTTATAGGCAGCATTCGGATTACATAGGCAGCATCCAAACTAACAGGCAGGATACAAAGACAGCATCCAAACTTTATAGGCAGCATTCGGATTACATAGGCAGCATCCAAACTAACAGGCAGGATACAAAGACAGCATCCAAACTATATAGGCAGCATCCAAACTAACAGGCAGGATACAAAGGCAGCATCCAAACTATATAGGCAGCATCCAAACTAACAGGCAGGATACAAAGGCAGCATCCAAACTATATAGGCAGCATCCAAACTAACAGACAAGATACAAAGGCAGCATCCAAACTATATAGGCAGCATCCAAACTAACAAGCAGGATACAAAGACAGCATCTAAACTATATAGGAAGCATCTAAACTAACAGGCAGGATACAAAGACATCATCCAGACTACATAAGCAGCATCCAAATTCACAGACAGCACACATAGGCAGCAACCAGACTAACAGATATTACTCATGTGCAGCAACATGCTACATAGAATATATGAGAAGCATTCAGATTACATAGGCAACATCCAAACTAATAGGCAGCATTTAATCTTTATAGGCAGCATCCAGACAACATTAGCAGCATCATACATAGGCAGCAACCAGACCGTAAAGGCTGCATCCAAACTATGTAACCAGCATGCAAACAACATAGGCAATATCCAAACTGCATATAGGCAGCATATATGGGGATCATCCAAACTAGGCAGCAGTGAGTTTACAAAAGCAGCATTCAAAATAGACAACTCTGTCACCTGTTGTTGCATTAATAATGGATTCAGTTCACAGTAAATTACACATTTGCTGTATTTCACTCCAGTTTAAGCTAAATTAATGTCATAATTTAAAACCTTTCTGATCAGAATAATGACTAGACATGAGTGTCTAGACCGTTCCCTCTTTACACAACAGCAGACTGGAGTGTGTGTCGTGTGTATGGAGCAGGTTAGTGATGCGTCGTTGTGCGCACTGGAGACTCAGAGGTGAAGATCTGAACACCGAGAGCCTCATTCAACAGAGATTATGGAAATGCAATGCATAATTAATACACGGCCCTTCAGAAGACACGCTCAAAACATGACAACGGGGAAACAGTACTGCTGAGAGCCTGTCTGCTGACACAGAACACACACAGGAGAGAGTTATGTGTGTAATATCATACACAAGAGTCGAGAAAAGAAGAGAGATTCTGTATGAAACGAGCTGCGACATCATTATAAATAACATACTGTATAGTGAGAAGACAAACGTTCAGCGGAAGACAGACATGTTCAAACTGACTTTTAAAAACATAATAGTTTTAATAAGTAATTCATAATAACTACATTTGTTTTCTCTCTGTCATGATGACGGCACATAATATTAGACTATATTCTTCAAGACACTAGTATTCAGCTTAAAGTGACATTTACAGGCTTAACTAGATTAATGAGGCAAGTCATCGGACAACAGTGGTTTGTTCTGGAACCAATCAAAACTAAATAAATAAATAAAAATTAAAGATGACCTTGCTGTGAGACGACAGTGCGAACCACTGAACAGCCATGCTGCCTATACAGTATCTGACTAAAGTCTTGTGGTGGATCTCAGTTGTAGGAGCAGCAAATAATAACTCGACTTTTAGTTGATGATGTGTAAAAGTGTTGAAGGTGGATTTCTCTGCTGAATCATCTGCTGATCTGCATCAATCATCACCAATACTGCAGAAGACCTACTGGAACCAGCATGCACCAAGATTCTTATAGAAATCAGTCAAGTTTGGTGAAGGAGACATCATGGTTTGGGGTCTACATTCAGTATGGGGGCGTGTGAGAGATCTGCAGAGTGGATGATCAACATCAACAGCCTGAGGTGTGCTGCCCATTACATTACAAACCACAGCAGAGGACAATTCTCCAGCAGGATAGCGCTCCTGCTCATACTTCAGCCTCCACATCAAAGCTCCTGAAAGCAGAGAGTGCTCCAGGATTGGCCAGCCCAGTCACCAGACATGAACATTATTGAGCTGATGAAGGAGGAGGCGTTGAAGATGAACACAAAGACTCTTGATGAACTCTGGGATCCTGCTGAACGCTTTCTTCTTCATTCCAGATGACTTTATTAATCAGTGATTTGAGTCATGTCAGAGATGTATGGATGCAGTCCTCCAAGCTCATGATGGAGTCAGACACAATATTCATTCTGTCTCCACTGCAGCAGGACTTTATATTCTATACTGGACATTATTTCTGTTCAGTGATGAGACTTTAGTCTGAGCAGAGTCAGACCGCACTGTCCTCATCAAATCAGTCAACATCAAGACATGATCAGATTTTATTGAGCTCAAATCAGCAAAATCTAGAGGCCTTTACCTTTCATATGAGACACTTCTGACACCTAATCATCAACTAGAAGTCAACTTATTTGCTGTTCCTAAAACTTGGATAGGCCACAAGACTACTGTCAGCTAGTGTAGATAATATAGTATTATTTTTTACTACAATGTAGATCAATGGTGCCCAAACTTTTTCATATGAATGACCAAAAACCAAATATCATTAGCTACGTTTTCATACAAAAACGTGAATAAACTTTATGCGCAAAACTGGATTACGACATAAAAGACGTGCGAATATAGCTGAGTTTCCATCCAACGAGTCAAAGCGAATGAAATCGTCACTTCCTGATTATCTGCTGCCAAATATCAACAGTAAAAACTGAATTTGCTGCAGTAGGAGAAGCTGCGTCAATCTTTTCTTCATCTAATAAATGACTTACACACTTATTCACTACGCACAATTTAGCTCACTCAATTCACCTGTACCGCATGCACAACAAAATCCTCTGAGTAAAATGTACTCAGTTCAGAAAGTATTCGGTCCCTCTTTAAATAAGGGCAAACAGGTCGGTAAAAAGTAAAGCTGCTGTCAGTGGAGTTCCTGAATGATCTTCTGCTGAGATTTTAAGATTTTCAACGTATTATATCTTGCTGATTTCATCTAAGGCTGAGCCTGAAGTCAGTTGTAGTTTTGTGTTTCTCTTCTGTGTTTCTGCTTATTAACATCAGGTGTTCATCATCAGTGCTCAATCATCACCTAATTAATCCTTTCATTGTCTCATTAACTTGAGTAACTATAACTGAATTTAGAGATCTAAATTTTACTCAGAGGATTTTGCTGTGTCTTTGGACTGTGGGGGAAACCGGAGCACCCGGAGGAAACCCATGAAAACGCAGGGAGAACATGCAAACTCCACACAGAAACGCCAACTGACCCAGCTGACCTTCAAACCAGCTGTGAGACGACAGCACTACCTTCTGCGCCACTGCGTCGCCCCTTGGTGTTTTTTTTATCTTACTAATTACTGGTCACATCAAGAAAGCTAATGCAAAGTAATGTAAATATTTTCTGGTCCAACTGGGAAAGAAAAACAACACGAACTAATCCAAGATAATGTTTATTTTTAGTAACAAATATTACACTATAATAATTGATCTAAATAATTTGTCATCTGTATTTATATATTAAGTTGAAGTCAGAATTTTTAGCACCCATTTGAATTTTCGTTTCTTTTTAAATATTTCC
>NC_133195.1:57280000-57425000 GCF_049306965.1 Danio rerio
ATAACATCAACCCCAGAGTTGCAGGATGCTTGAGGGGGACAGTTAATACTGTTAGTCAACTGGTGAAAGTGGGAGCACTGGTGGAAAAGGACTGCATGGGGACAAAGGAGTACTGGAAGAAAGTGGAAAGTAGTAATGAAAGAGACAAGAACAAGAAATCATCTGAAGCTGGTTCACGTAAACATCCGGCTGGTGTGACTTTAACCCAACATCATCCAACATCCTTCTTGTTGGGAGTAACCATCAAAGTGAATGAACAGGAGATAACAGCCATCCTGGATACAGGTAGTACCTTTACTTTAATTCAAGAGAGTGTGTGGAAGAGACTAAGATGTAAGAGAGTTGAAGCATCAAAGACTCTATCCTCTCAAAAATTCATCATGGCTGATGGAACCATTCACCACTCTAAGGATCATCAGTTGATGAGTGTTGAGTGGCATGGAGGAAAGTTCGAGATTGGAGCCTTCATTATGAAAGATTCTCATTTGGCTTTCCCTGTTATCATTGGACTTGACTTTCTGAAGCTCGCCAGAGTGGTGGTGGATTTAGAACATGGGAGATATGGTATGAGAAGAGGAAAAGACTGTGAGTACTTCCCCTTCATGTCTGTTTTACCTCCTTGTTCCCAGGAAATGCCTGTAAGTCCATCCTGCTCAGTGAGACATGCTGCACTCCACCTGTACTGTGCTGTTCCACCTGACTATCAACCAAAAGTTACTTATCCATCTGACACATCAAACATCTGCTTTCCAGAAGAAGTAAGAGACTTGATCACTGCATGGCCAATTACCACCTCAGAAAAACTTGGGCATACATCGATTTATCAACACAAAATCACCCTCACAGACCACACTCCAGTAACATCAAGAGCTTATAGAGTATCTCCATTGAAGAAACGCATTATTGAAGAAGAGGTAGATCGAATGCTGGAGAACAACATCATTGAGCCTTCTTTCTCACCTTGGTCTTCTCCGGTGGTCCTGGTCCCTAAGGAAGATGGAACTCATCGTTTCTGCGTAGACTACAGACGTCTTAACAAAAAGACCATCTTCGATGCTTATCCCATGCCTCTAATTCAGGACAGCTTGGAGTCATTGGAGGGAGCTACTTGGTTTACATCCTTGGATTTAAGATCTGGATATTGGCAAGTCGAGATGTCAGAGGAAAGCAAGGAGTTGACTGCTTTTATCACCACCAAAGGCCTATTCCATTTTAAATCGATGCCATATGGACTGAAAAACTCTGCTGCAACATTCCAACGACTAATGGAGAGAGTGTTGGGAGAGTTGAGGGGTAAGATATGCTTTGTCTACATCGATGATATCATCATTTATTCAAAAACCCCAGAAGAACATAAGAAACACTTACACCAAGTATTCGAGAGACTTACTCAGGCCAACCTAACCCTGAACATGAAGAAATGTCAGTTTTTCACCAGACAACTGAAATTCCTTGGACACCTGATCACTGAAAGAGGGATAGAAATGGACAAAGAAAAGATTCAAGCAGTGGTGGATTTTCCTACACCATCTGACCTGAAGTCCCTCCAGCGGTTTTTGGGGTTAGCAGGTTGGTATCACCGCTATATTCCTCATTTTGCTGATATCACTGCTCCCCTAAATCAGTTGAAGAAAAAAGGAGTGAAATGGGATTGGACTGAGGAATGTCAATCAAGTGTGAATGCTCTGAAGCAATCCCTACAACATGCACCTATACTTGCACAACCAGATACCACTAAGCCTTTCCAGATACACACAGATGCTAGTGATGTGGGACTAGGAGCTGTACTTACTCAAACTTGTGACAACCAAGAGAAAGTAATCGCCTATGCTTCAAGGACTCTGTCTCCAGCAGAGAAGAACTATAGTACATCAGAGAAAGAGTGTTTGGCGGTGGTCTGGGCAGTAGAAAAGTGGAGACATTACTTGGAAGGAATGCCTTTTGATGTTTTCACAGATCATTCTGCATTGACTTGGGCATTTAATTGCCCAAAGACCTCTTCTCGTCTAACACGCTGGACCCTGAGGCTGCAGCAATTTGACTTTAGAGTGCATCACCGTAAAGGGTGCGTAAACTTGGTACCTGACGCCCTGTCAAGAGCTGGTGATTCATCAGTACCTAACCCTTGTCTTTCCATCACTTCAACAACTGCATCAGAGTTACCCATCAGTCTGGATGAAATTCAAAAAGCTCAACAAGATGATAAAGCTCTACTCCAGTTAACATCCACTCCATCACGCTGTGTTGCCAAAGATCAAGCCATTACCTTTGAAAAAATCCAAGGTATTTGGTACAGAAAAGTTCCCCTAAAAGGTGAAGGGAATAAGTATCAGCTTGTGGTACCAGAAGAACTCACTCAGAACTTTCTTCACTACTTCCATGATAATCCACTAGCTGGTCACTTGGGTCAACTCAAAACTCTTCTGAAGATCTTGGAAGTGGCATGGTGGCCATCTGTAAGAAAAGAAGTCTGGAGTTATGTTAAGAGTTGTAAGCTCTGTCAGCAGTACAAGCCTAGTAATAGTAAACCCTCTGGACTTTTGCAGAGTAATTTAATTACTGAACCAGGACACACTCTAGGGACTGACCTGATGGGACCATTCCCTATGAGCAAGAAGCGGAATGCTTATATTCTTGTGATTGTGGACTACTTCACAAAGTGGACTGAATTATTTCCCTTGAGAGACAGTAAGACCCAAAAGATTGCAAAGATTCTCAAAGAGGAAATATTTACCCGATGGGGTGTCCCAAAGTATTTGGTCTCAGACAGAGGTCCACAATTTACTTCTTCCATCTTGTCCGATGTGTGTAAATCCTGGGGCTGCATACAAAAGCTAACTACTGCTTACCATCCACAAAGCAATCTTACTGAGAGGGTAAATAGGACTCTTAAAACCATGATCGCTTCCTATGTAGGCCAACAACACCAGAACTGGGACCAGTGGTTGCCCGAGTTAAGGTATGCCATCAACACCGCACAGCAGGAGACAACTGGTTGTACCCCAGCGGAGCTTATGGTAGGACGTCAGATCCATGGACCTCTGGAAAGACTCATACATTTGCCTCCATCACCTGAACAAACATCATACACTGTACTGGATCGACAACACTACCTTCAACAGGAGGTCGTGCAAAGAATGAGGATGAACCAGGCTAAACAAGCTAAGTACTACAACCTTAAAAGGAAAGATGTACAATTTAAGGTGGGTGACTTAGTTTGGCTTAAAACTCACCCTTTATCCAGTGCAGTCAGTAAATTCACCTCCAAATTAGCTCCGAAGTGGGAAGGACCTGGGGTGATTACTAAGAGAAAAGGGCCAATAAATTACTCTGTATCATGGGGTGATCCACCAAGAACTGATTGTTTTAATGTGGTTAATTTAAAACGCTTTTATGGTCGTTCTTCCTCCGAGATGCCGGCTGGGGGGGGGGGATCTATGTAGCGCTGCCACATAATTGAGGGATGCTTTCTGTTATATTCATTAAATGTGTGAATAGGCCTGGCAGTAAAGCATACTCGCGGTTCTTGAGGCTCCAAATATACAACTGAGTAATGGACTTTTATTTTAGATTCTTTATTTTGAAGGGGTGAGGTGAATGTATCGGTGTTCTATTTCCTGTTCTGTTGATCTTTTTTCTATTTATACACATTCACATAACATACTCACCACAAGGGGGAGATAGAGGGCACCTGGACATTACTCACAGTGTCATCCGAAGAAGTCAGAGGAGCACATGGAGTAAGAGTTTGCCAAGGTCTACCTTTTTCTTGTTTTTGTGTGCGAAGGACAATCGTTTTTGTGGATCGTTTGCCCTTTTTGGACTTGTTAGTCTTTCAGGTCTGAAGTAAAGACTATCCTAAGAGGACACTTGCAACTTATGATGGTACAATTATCTGGACTCAAACCTTTCTGGTGAGAACAATCCATTTTGCATATACTCTCATCCTCGGACTTTGGACTTTGCACATATACATACATACATACACACACACCCTCACTCACCATTTTTGTATTATGTTATTGTATAAATGTTGTTTGTGTTTTTGTTTCATTGTTAAGATTTGTTCAGAGACATTTGTGGTTCTATTACATGAACTATCTCTCAATCCATGATAAAATTTGAATACAGAAACTAGAGAATTGAACCCTATCTTTTATTTTTTTCTTGTGTATCCCGTTGATTTAAAGACGAGTGTTACAGTCTATCTATCTATCTATCTATCTATCTGTCTGTCTATCTATCTGTCTGTCTATCTGTCTGTCTGTCTGTCTATCTGTCTGTCTATCTATCTGTCTATCTGTCTATCTATCTATCTATCTATCTATCTGTCTGTCTGTCTGTCTGTCTGTCTGTCTGTCTGTCTGTCTGTCTGTCTATACATATATATATATATATATATATATATATATATATATATATATATATATATATATATATATATATATATATATATATATATATATATATATATATATATGCCACAAAATGAATAAAACATTAATACACAAAATTAACAAAATAAAAAACTAAGAAAATTACATATTTAAATCACTATGTCAAATAAAAAAATATTAAAAACGCAAAAATCCTGACGTAAAATGAACAAAATAAATAAATATGATAAAACTGATATAGTTGTATAAGTATAAATTAAAACTTAAACTGCTTATAGCAAATTTTAATAACTATATTATTATTTTATTACAATAAAATCTGTTGCAAAACAGAAGAAAAAACACACACACACACACACACTAAATAATATTAGACTAGATATTCTTCAAGATACTTCTATACAGCTTAAAGTGACATTTAAAGGCTTCACTAGGTTAATTAGGGTAATTAGGCAAGTCATTGTTTAACGGTTGTTTGTTCTGTAGACTATTGAAAAAAAATAGATTAAAGACGCTAATAATTTTGACCTTAAATGGCTTTAAAAAATTAAAAACTGCTTTTATTCTAGCCAAAATAAAACAGTAAGACTTTCTACAGAAGAAAAAATATTATCAGACATACTGTGAACATTTTTGTGAAAAAAAAATACACAGTTACTGTATGCAGATGATACAACGTTATATCTACCAGCGGCACCGATTAAAAAAATGATCTGCTGATTTAGATGAGTTACAATTAGTGGTGAAGTGAGCACAGAATAATAAGAAGGTTTTAAATTTGACAGAAACCAAAAGTATTGTGTTTGGATCAAACTTTCCACTTAAATGTAAACCACAGTTAATTAGTTCTGTAATGAGTGTGCCTATTGAACAGGTAGAGGAAATCAGGCTTCCTGGAGTTCTTCTTGATAGTAGGTCAGATGGATAAAATGGTAATAATTATGGAAAGAGGTTTATCAATTATTAAGTGAGGTGCAAATTTTTTACCAAATTACTGAATCTCTCTAATTGTTCGGGCAATTATTCTATCTTATCCAGATTACTGTCCAGTGGTATGGTCGAGTGCATCAAGACTTAAACTACAGTTAGTCCAGAATAGAGCTGCATGACTCATTTTACACGGCAACAAAACAGTTAATATTACGAAAATGCAGAAAACTTTAGGTGGGTTATTGGTGAAGGATAGGGTCATTGTTTTATAAGAAATATTTCTGTGTCAAGACTTCCAAGTGTATTGTACTGTCACCTTTTGTATAGTAATGTTAGTCATCATTTAAACACCAGGCATGCATCAGAAGGACATTGTTGGCTTCCTGTTTCCAAAACTAATGCAAAGCAACGGACTGTAATGTACAGAGGAATGAAAACATGGAGTGAATTGCCATCAGACATCACATGCTTTGTGACAAGTGAAATGAGGTTTAAAAAATACTTGAAGAAATATTAATGGCACAATATTTAGTGGATTATTAATCTGGATATGTATGAAATTTGTAGTTTAATGTTTATTTAATTGGTCTTTGTTTTTATGGATTAATGTAATTTTATTTTGTGTTTGATGGAGCCCAGAAAAAACAGTGGCTAGTGGGGATCCTGATAAATAATATATATATATTATATATAAAATTTTATATTATTTTATTTATTATTTTATATTAATTTTATATTATATATAAAATTATATATATATATATATATATATATATATATATATATATATATATATATATATATATATATATATATATATATATATATATATATAAAATGCACCAATTTGAAAAAGGTTGAATTTTTAAAATTTTGTCAAGTTTAAATTGTGCAAACTAAACCGAAACACAAAAAACTACTTGAAAATGAAAAAGCTAACGAATGAAGAAAAAGCACAACAAAAACAGCATAAAAATTATTAAAACAAAATATGTATAAATAATTTAAACATACTTAGGAAAAATAGTGCTCCACCAAGTGGCAAACAGACGTCACTGTGTGAAGAAACACCACTATATTCAATCAGTCATGAGGTTTCTGTTTTTTAACCTCATAATCTGATTCTCCAAAAGTAATCTAAATACATCAGCACAATAGACTGCTTATGACAAGACTTCAAGAATAGATTATGAGTGTGTATGGGTGTTTCCCAGTTATGGGTTGCAGCTGGAAAGGTATCCGCTGCGTAAAAAAATATGCTGGAAGAGTTGACGGTTCATTCTGCTGTGGCGACCCCAGATTAATAAAGGGACTATACTGAAAATGAACGAATGAATGGAATATCTCTTTGGGGGGAAAACTATTTTAGACAGATTGTGGTAATTTTGGAGTGCATCAGCATAAAATACAATAAATCAATGACAAGTATTAATAAATACTGAAAAGCAAAAATGCACATGAAATAAACTGTTTTCTGGGAGTCTAGCAATAATCAGGTACACAAATTTAGTAATTAAACGCCACAGTTACAAGTACTCTTCTTTTACAGTTACAAACAGTACAATCTCCTGTGCCGAATGTTTTACCTGGCTTGAAATGTCCATGAGCCCTAAAATCACATTCAAATGACAAACATTGCAGTAACTGTATGATTAAACTTTGCAATGACTCCACCAATCATCAGTGTTCACAACTGTGGCTGCTGGTCAACTATAATCTCGGCTCCATGTTGCAGATACTGTGATGTGACTTTTGCTGATGCAAACTTTGTGCTATCGATGCTGAAGCAGCCATATATAAATGACACAGTGCTCAGCATAAATGAGTACACCGCGTTTTGAAAATGAATATTTTTCTCTATTTCTCAGTGAATATAGGTCATATATTTATTAACGCATATATTTATTGATATTTAGTCATATTTTAGTCACCAAACATCTTCAGAAACAAACAAAATACAATTAATTTAATGTGAAATATTGAGAAAGAAAATTACAAACTACTAAATTGAATTAAAAATTTAATTTGATACAAAAAAAATGACAGTAGCAATAATTGAATTTATTCTTTTTACCTTTCTATATATACATTTGGCTATACTAGTTTTTGGAGCGTTATCGTAAGTTATTTTGTTAGATAAGCTCCGTATTTGGCTTTAGTACCGACTAATCTAATGTATACGCTAGGGATGGGTCGGCATAAGATTCGGTCCCACTTTATATTAAGTGTCCTTAACTACTATGTACTTACCTCAAAAAAATAAATACAATGTACTTACTGTGTTTATAATGTATTTGAGAACACTTGTGGTGCTTTTGAGTTGGGATAGAGGTTGGGTTATGGACAGGTTTGGTGGTATGGGTAAGTTTAAGGGTGGGTTAAGGTGTAAGGGATGGTCAACAGTGTATTTACAAATGTAATTACGGATGTAAATTACAGATGTAAGTCCATACGTTTTTAATCAAGCATAAGTACACAGTAAATGCATGTATTTACACATTAAGTACATTGTAACAAACTATTAATTTCTGTGTAAGTACATATTAGTTAAGGCCACTTAATATAAAGTGGGACCTAAGATTCTGATGGTATGATCACCTTGGATAAAAATATCAGGGTTTCACAGTATTGTTATTACTGCTCTAATATATATTCTCTTTAAATGTCTGGGTAAAAAATGAAAACCCTTTGAACACAATATATTTTATTTTGAGAAACATTTGAGATGTTTTGGAGCAGTAAACATCTCAGGCTAAATAATGAAAAAAAAAATCACTGACCTCTGCTGTCTTGATTAGTTTCAAAAACAGATTTATTTACAATTTAATGCAGCATCTTTGGATTTTTTTTTTCTGCTGGAGATACTGCTGTCCTAAAAAACAAACTAAAATTGTAAATAAAAAATCGTACACATACCTTAGGAAGGGTATAGCAGGACATTTTGGCGATTTTAAATCCTTGCCTTTTCCAAACTGCGGTACACCTTGAAAACGGTTATCATCCCATGCCTAGAATATGCACAAATGTAATAATGTAAAGCTTTTTATTTATATATATATATATACACAGTTAAAGTCAGAATTATTAGCCACCCTTTGAATTTTTGTTTCTTTTTTTTTTTTTTATTTCCCAAATGATGTTGAACAGATTCAGGAAATTTTCACAGTATGTTTGATAATGTTTTTTCTTCTGGAGAAAGTCTTATTTGTTTTATTTCAGCTAGAATAAAAGCAGATTTTAATTTTTTAAACACCATTTTAAGGTCAATATTATTAGCCCCTTTAAGTTATATATTTTTGTCGATAGTCTACAGAACTAACCATCGTTATACAATAACTTGCCTAATTACCCTAACCTGTCTAATTACCCTAGTGAAGCCTTTAAATGTCACTTTAAGCTGTATAGAAGTGTCTTGAAGAATATCTAGTCTAATATTATTTACTGTCATCATGACAAAGAGAAAAATAATTAAACTCAGATATGAGCTATTAAACTATTATGTTTAGAAATGTGTTAAGAAATTGGAGGAAAAAATAAACAGGGGAGCAAATAATTCTGACTCCAACTGCATATACATATTAATATATAAAAATAAGTGACATCACAATTTGATCAATGTCACAAATTGACAAATTCTCAGTTTTTTATATTCTGATTCTCCAAAAATAATCTAAATAAATCAGCACAATACCGGCTCCATGCACTGAAATGTCTCGAAATGCACTGGATTGTCCTGACTGGACCTTGACGATGGTTGCTATGCTACACGATCCTTCTCTGCCTCTCAGTCTAAATGCACAGCGGCTGATTCAGAGCCACAAAACCCCCAAAAACCGCAGAAAAAAATGATCAGAAACAGCATTCAGATGTGCAGTGTTGCGCTCTGTACAGTTTAATTCAGAGTGATTAGCCCTCCTGAATAAATTTTCTCCAGTTTCTGTTTAAGAGATGATTGTTTCAACACGTCTAATCATAATAGTTTTAATAACTCATCTCTAATAGCTGATTTCTTTTGTCTTTGACATGATGACAGCACATAATATTAGGCTAGATATTCTTCAAGACACTTCTATACAGCTTAAAGTGACATTTAAAGGCTTAACTAGGGTAATTAGGGTAAAGTTAGGGTAAGTCATTGTATAACTGTGGTTTGTTCTGGAGACAATTCAACACTAATATTGCTGAAGGGGTGAATAATATTGAACTTAAAATGGGTTTAAAACAATTAAAAACTGCTTTTATTCTAGCCGAAATAAAACAAATCAGACTTTCTCCACAAGAACTAATATTAGAGGAAACACTGTGAGAAACTCCTGAATCTGTTCGACATCATTTGGGAAATATTTGATAAAGAAACAACATTCACAGGAGGGTGGATAATTGAGACTTGAGCTGTATATCTGCCGTCTGCATGAATTCCCCGTGTTCTGGTGGCCGTCTGGAGTTCCTACAGTAGTTGTGTCCGGGATTTTTTCCAATCTCTTTAAGTTTTGCTGCAGGCTGTTTTTCCTATTCTGGGCTGTCCTGATGTGACCCGCGCGCTCCTGCCAAGCTCTTAGCAGGGTTTATTGGAGGTAACGGGGTTAGGAGCCAGCAGCGTATTTCATCTGCAGTTTTTTGTAAGCGCTTCTCGTGCCTGTCAGATTGTTAAAAATGTATAAGTAGGAAGTCTAAAGTATGCATAGCAGATTAGCGAATAAATGCTATTAAGGTCAGCGGGAAAAAAGAGGCACAGAAATGTGCCAGCATCAATACATGCACAAGACATTCATTCAGTTATAGGAGAAATCACTTTAGAAATGCATGCGTGTGTGTGTGTGTGTTAAACATGCGACGATAACCGTGTTCAAGGTAAACCGCGGTTTGGTAAAGTCAAGGTTTTAAAATCGCCAAAATGTTCTGCTATTTAAACGTTTCTCAAAATAAAATATATTGTGTTTACAAGGGGAACAAGTTTTTGTTTTTACCCAGACATTTAAAAAGAATATATTTTACAGCAGTAAGCACAATACCGGAAACCCTGATATTTTATTCAAGGTTATCATACCGTCAGAATCTTATACCGGCCCATGCCTAGTGTGTATGCATGCATGTATTTCTTCATAAATTATTATCAATATGCAGACACGAACAAAACATTCATTCATGAATATTCTATCTTTATAAAAGGACTATTTTATGTATTTATGTGTGCATAAAACACTGCAGTAAGTGTTTGTGCGTTTCTGTGTGTATATATATATATATATATATATATATATATATATATATATATATATATATATATATATATATATACACGTACATACATACATACACGCATACAAACACTTACTGGCCACTTTATTAGGTACACCTGTCCAACTACTCATTAACGCAAATTTCTAATCAGCCAATCACATGGCAGCAGCTCAACTCATTTAGGCATGTAAACATGGTCAAGAGGATCTGCTGCAGTTCAAAGCGAGCATCAGAATGGGGAAGAAAGGGGATTTAAGAGACTTTGAACGTGGCATGGTTGTTGCTGCCAGACGGGCTGCTCTGAGTATTTTAGAAACTGCTGATCTACTGGGATTTTCATGCACAATCATCTCTAGGGTTTACAGAGAATGCTCCGACAAAGAGGAAATATCCAGTGAGCGGCAGTTCTGTGGGCGCAAATGCCTTGTTGATGCCAGAGGAAAGAGGAGAATGGCCAGACTACCAATCACATGGCAGCAACTCAATGCATTTAGGCATGTAGATGGTCAAGACGATCTTCTCCACATTCGGATGGTTGGCTTAGAATTTGGCCTCAACAACATGAAAGCATGGATCATCCTGCCTTGTATCAGCGGTTCAGGCTGGTGGTGGTGGTGTAATGGTGTGGGGGAGATTTTCTTTGGGTTCATTAGTACCAATTGAGCATCAACGCCACAGCCTACCTGAGTATTGCTGCTGACCATGTCCATCCCTTTATGAGCACAGTGTCTCCATCTTCTGATGGCTACTTCCAGCAGGATAACGCAGCATGTCATAAAGCTCAATCATCTCAGACTGGTGTCTTGAACATGACGATGAGTTCACTGTACTCAAATGGCCTCCACAGTCACCAGAGCTCAATCCAATAGAGCAGCTTTGGGATGTGGTGGAACGGGAGATTGGCATCATGGATGTGCAGCCGACAAATCTGCAGCAACTGTGTGATGCTATCATGTCAATATGGAGCAAAATCTCTGAGGAATATTTCCAGTAGCTTGTTGAATCTCTGCCATGAAGGATTAAAGCAGCTCTGAAGGCAAAACCCAGTCCAACCCAGTATAAGTAAGGTATACCTAAAAAAAAATGGCCAGTGAGTGCATGTGTGTAGATAGATAGATAGATAGATAGATAGATAGATAGATAGATAGATAGATAGATAGATAGATAGATAGATAAAAATTAATAAAATAAATACATAAAAATGTATAAATATTACTAGAAATAAATTAATAGTTCTAATAAATAAACACAAAAAACTAAAAACAGTTAATTTTACGGATGTTTTTAAACTGTATTTAATAAAAGTCACTCATAGTTAGTTGATGTTACCTCTCAGAACATTACCTGATGTCAAGCGTGCGTTTCTGTTTGAATAATGCATGAGTAAATATTGAAGTATGATTAATAAACCCTGCACAAGTGTTACTTATTATTAGCTCATGTTAGTAAACGGCTAACATTATTGTATAAGTGTGACCGATGCGCATCCAAAACACACCAGAGCAAAGTGAATTTCCCCATCGCCATGCAGCACAAATTGTGTTTTGCTCTATTATTAGCACAGAATCGACACACTTGACCCAGTGTTATGCTCAGAATTACCCAAAAGGACCACAAATCTACTCCACACATGTGGGATTCTTGGAAATATCTGGCCTGTGTTCAGCATGCTTTCTCAATCTATGTGTTTAAGATCTCCGAGATGTCTGGACGTCCTGGGAGAACACGTCAAAAGACATTTTTACGGTGCCGTCGGATTGAGAAGTGTGTTTTTGTTGAACTGAAACATTGGCAGGACAGACTGTGGAAATCTAGAGCTTATGCTTGATTTTTTCGAGGAATATGTCGCTTTGGACTGTGTAATGTACATTACAGAAACACAGCATATAAAAAGAGGAGTAAAATGACACTTTATTTTAAAAGGGGAACTATTATAAGATTATGATAAGATGCCGAATGCTTTTCTAATGTCTCTAGAGTTTGTAGTGAAGTTTGAGCTCCCTCTGAATCTGACCCTTTCAGGCATCAATCCTAATTGTGGCGTTTTGGTGACTGTCGCTTTGAATTCAAATGAGATGCTCTTTTCGGAAGAGGGCGGAGCTACAAACACCCGTACTGGGTGGCGGCTGGAAGGTCATCCGTTGTGTAAAACGTATACTGGAATAGTTGGCGGTTCATTCCACTGTGGCGACCACACATAAATAAGGCACTAAGCCGGAGGAAAATGAATGAAGTTGCATTACTATTTAATTTAGTTTTAAATCTGTGGTGAAAAGTAAGTGCATCTGCATTGAAGAAGTTTGTTTTATAAGAATATATATATATAATTTATTTACACACATCTACATATTCAGTGGCGCAAAAAGGGGGTATGCAGAATATGCGGCGCATAGGGGCGCCACACAAGGGGGGCGCCACTGTGCCAAAACTATTTTTGAAATTATCCATATTAAAAGTTTCAAATAATATATATATTCTTTGCTAAAAATGTTTCTATAGCATTTTATAAACGTATAATATTGTATTTTATTAAATAAAAAAAAAATCATTCCACCCCTCCCCCCGTTTTTCATACCATATACATGTTTTTATGAATTTATTATGTATCATATTGATTCATCAGGCCTTTTGGTAACTTCTTAGCTCAAAACTATTTTAATTTTAGCTACAAACAAAGTTATAACCTTTCAATTAAATAGAACATTTCACAGTTTGTTTCTGTTTTTTTACACTAAACATTTGACTAACATATAAAAAAATATTATCTTAAGGAGGCTATTAATATTGTCCCAAAATTGGTTTTTAAAAAATTTAAAACTGTTTTTATTCTAGCCGAAATAAAACAAAAAAGACTTTCTCCAGAAGAACAAATATTATCAGACATACTGTGAACATTTCCTTGCTCTGTTAAACATCATTCGGGAAATATTAAAAAAATGGAAAAAAAAATCAGAGGGGGGCGAATAATTCTGACTTCAACTGTATATCAAGGAATGTATCAATACAAAACTATAAATCTGGAACTGCATTATCCATCAAAAATTATTCATCAAATTCTTCCTCTGCTAATTCCACTTCTTTGATATAACTAATGAAAGGACCCCATATGTTTTCAAATACATGCTGTTTAGCTTTTAGTATACAAGTTATTTTTTCTAATGGAAGACTTGACAACATTTGTGTTATCCATTGAGTAGAGTTTGGTCTGTCCATAGCAAAGCTACACATCTTTTGGTATAAAGCAAGCTGAGGTCTATAAATACTTGTTCGCTTGTTCGCTAATTTTTCCACTTATGACTCTCACCTTTTCCCAAACTAATTTAATTTTGTGCACTGCCAAATGCAGTGAAACAAGGTTCCTCTGGCTAACAAACATTTTGTACAAATATCTGGTGTATTTTTATTATATTTATTAAATTGTACTGGTGTTACACATGTCCGCATGATACATTTATATTGTATAAGCTTAAGACGTGAATTTATAGACATTTTGACTCAATATCTCTGTAAACAAAACAGTATTTTATTGCTTGTCTAGAAAATGCTTCTTGATGTAATACGTTTTAGATGTTTGGACTAGAAATAAGACAAAAAACCCAACTATTGTTATGAAATAATTTTTCCACTTATGACTCTCACCTCTTCCCAAAATAATTTAATTTTGTGCACTGCCAAATACAGTGAAACAAGGTTCCTCTAGCTAACAAACATTTTGTACAAATATCTGGTGTGTAAGGTGAGGCAGTGGCGCAGTAGGTAGTGCTGTCGCCTCACAGTAAAAGGTCGCTGGTTCGAACCTCGGCTCAGTTGGTGTTTCAGTGTGGAGTTTGCATGTTCTCCCTGCCTTCGCGTGGGTTTCCTCCGGGTGCTCCGGTTTCCCCCACAGTCCAAACATATGTGGTACAGGTAAATTGGGTAGGCTAAATTGTGTGTGTATGATGTGTGTGTCCCAGAGATGGGTTGCGGCTGGAAGGGCATCCGCTGCGTAAACACTAGCTGGATAAGCTGGCGGTTCATTCCGCTGTGGTGACCCTGGATTAATAAAGGGACTAAGCCGACAAGAAAATGAATGAATGAATGAATCTGGTGTGTTTGTATTATATTTATTTAATTGTACTGGTGTTACACATGTCCGCATGATACATTTATATTGTATAAGCTTAAGATGTGGATTTATAGACATTTTGACTCAATATCTCTGAAAACAAAACAGTATTTTTTTTGCTTGTCTAGAAAATGCTTCTTGATGTAATACGTTTTAGATGTTTGGATTTACATTTACATTTAGTCATTTAGCAGACGCTTTTATCCAAAGCGACTTACAAATGAGGACAAGGAAGCAATTTACACAACTAAGAGCAACAATGAATAAGTGCTATAGGCAAGTTTCAGGTCTGTAAAGTCTAAGAAGGGAAGTATTAGTAGTATTATTTATTTTTTATTTATTTTTTTTTTTTTTTTTGGGTACAGTGAGTGTGATATCCAGAGAGGCAATTGCAGATTAGGAAGTGAAGTGGAGACTAAATAGTTGAGTTTTTAGTGGTTTCTTGAAAATAGCGAGTGACTCTGCCGTTCTGATGCAGTTAAGGAGTTCATTCCACCAACTGGGCAGATTGAATGCGAGAGTTTGCGAAAGTGATTTCTTCCCTCTTTGGGATGGAACCACGAGGCGACGTTCATTCACAGAACGCAAGTTTCTGGAGGGCACATACATCTGCAGAAGTGAGAGCAGATAAGAAGGAGCAAGGCCAGAAGTCACTTTGTAGGCAAACATCAGAGCTTTGAATTTGATGCGAGCAGCAACTTGCAGCCAGTGCAAACGGATGAGCAGCGGAGTGACATGTGCTCGTTTAGGTTCATTAAAGACCACTCGTGCTGCTGCGTTCTGGAGCAGTTGAAGAGGCTTGATAGAGTTAGCTGGAAGCCCGGCTAGTAGAAAGTTACAGTAATTTAGTTTGGAGAGAACAAGAGCTTGAACAAGGAGTTGAGCTGCATGTTCAGATAAGAAGGGTCGGATCTTTCTGATGTTATAGAGTGAGAATCTGCACGATCGATGTTTGGATTAGAAATAAGACTAAAAACTCAAAGTAAAAAACCCAACTATTATATTAATGAGCAGCGAATTAAGGGTTTATCGAGCTCCAATCACAGTAAACGGTTTATAAACAGCATTATATCTACATTAAAATAAAGCGACTTTCCTCAAGCATTAAGTGCTGATATATAAAGCGCAAAAATCCAAATGACACCATCAAAAGCTATTGTGTTTTGACCATTACCGTGTTTTCAAGTCTCCATGCAGCTGCACGGGGTGAAAAGCATCTCAGACATTTTTATTTTGATCCAGAAATTAGATTTGCAGCAACACAGAGGCTTCATTTCTTTCCCACAGAGAGTCTGAGTGTGTCATGTGTAACTCGCTGGCTTTACCTGATTAAAAACTATTTATCAGGGAAAAACTGTGTCAAGCGTTGCATTACCAGGATTACAGTGCTGCTGGAGGGATTGTGTGTTTACAGGGTAGCGACTCTCCTGGTAAATAGGTTTCTGTGGAATATGGGTAAAGTTAGGATTAAGCTCATTAACTGCATGCGTTTTTGCATGCAAGCGAATAAACACTGCAATCCGTGTTGGGTGTAATTAGCTGCAAAGTACTGTAATTAGATTACTTTTCAGCAAGGGATTCATTTTCATGTCTGGGTCATTTAATTAGTTACTTATAATGGACTTGTTGAAATGCTGTACAGAAGTTCGACAGTTCTGGATCAATCAATGAAGAGAAGCAGAGAAATGAACTGATCAAGCTGATTGAACATGCTTGAGACACTAATAATTGTAACTGAGTCACAAATGTATGCCAATATATGGTGCATGAAATATTGTGTCATCGGGTGAAGCAGTGGCACAGTAGGTAGTGCTGTCGCCTGTTCGAACCTCGGCTCAGTTGGCGTTTCTGTGTGGAGTTTGCATGTTCTCCCTGCGTTCGCGCGGGTTTCCTCCGAGTTCTCCGGTTTCCCCAACAGTCTAAACACATGCTGCAGGTGAATTGGGTGGGCTGAATTGTCCGTAGTGTGTGAGTGTATGAGGGTGGCAGGCCCTGACGACAGATGTAAAAAAGTCGTTATCATATGGACAAGTCTAAATGGAGGACTTGTTCCAAAGAGCCGACCCCGCAACCATACGGGACTAAGGCCAAAGAAGAAGATGAAATATTGTGTCATTACTTTAAAATGTATTCTGTTTTAATATGACATTAGGTCATATCATTAATATCATTGAAGATTTTTAAACTAAATTTTTTTTTAATTATTTTTATAATTTATTATAAGGATTTTTATAACCATTCAATTCTAAAAAAAAAAATATTTTACAATTTTTTTTAAATCTCAATGATGCATCACTTGCTTTAGTTCATATCTCAGACAGTTCTACCTAGCAAAGATAAATATTAATGGCAACAGATCTTGGGTTGCTCTACAATTATAGTTTTTATTATGGCAAGAATAAAAGCAAAAAAAAAAAAACTAAAAATACTGACGCCTTTCTTTTTTTTTTTTTGCCCACTCAACAATTCACACATTACTGTCAGACTAGTTTCTGTCCTCTACTTAATATAAGCTAAAAAGGCAATAATGATCCAACATTCCTGACCATTATCACCAATAAACCCAAGAGATTGGGCATCAATATATAGTAAACTGATAGGTTCATATATTCCTTTCCAGTTACAGTTGAAGTCAAAATTTTTCGCCCCCCTGTTTTTTTTTTTTTTTTCCCCAATTTCTGTTCAATGGAGAGCAGATTTCGTCAACACATTTCTACTCATAATAGTGTTAATAACTCATCTCTAATAACTGATTTAGTTTCTCTTTGCTATGATGACAGTAAATAATATTAGACTAGATATTCTTCAAGACACTTGAAGATAAAAATATATAGCTTTAAGGTGCTAATAATATTGACCTTAAAATGGTTTTAAAAAATTAAGAACTGCTTTTATTCTAGCCGAAATAAAACAAATAAGACTTTCTCCAGAAGAACAAATATCATCAGACATACTGTGAACATTTCCTTGCTCTGTTATGCCACAAACATCATTTGGGAAATATATATATAATATATATTTAGTAAATTTTTTAAAATTCAAAATTGTAATAAATACATCAGTGTAAAACCTATGAATGGTCATAAAACACATTAAGTAATAATAAAACCACCCGGGTCTCCACTTTTGCATGGCCTCCTTTTTTGTTTTAACAAACTCATCCCTCAGGTTTTTCCACTTTTCCAAAAGCTTTCCCACGGCTGTTGCAATTATTAGCCAAGAATTTTTGGTCGTCTGGTTTTCCCTATGATCACGCATGGATGGATCAATAAGATGTCTGCACTGTCATACCTGTTTCAGACTAAATCTCTTCAGTGTTTCATATTTAACTCAAATCAAACGCGGCGCCACGTGGACTGTTCACACAAGTCTCAAAAACCTTCAAGAGCTCCGCCAGCCGAAATCATGTCGCACGCACCAGAAGTTAACCTCCGCAAACACAGCGATGACGTCACATTCGCCGCGCGCACTGAGTTCAATAACAGAAAGCTGATTGGCCATTGCAGCTTGGACTCATTTGTAGTTGTAATACCGCAAATTACACAACTCCACGAAAACTAAGCAACAACAACGAAAAGGAATTTAAATGAGCATTAGATGTGCCGTTACATGGACATGGCAAAAATAAGACCTGTGCAAAAATATTTAAGACCTAGAACAGCCAATTTAGGACTTTCAAGGCCTAAAATTTCGATTTTTACATTTTAGATTTTTTAAAGACTTTTTAAAAGGGATATTCAAGTATATCCAAGTCTATTGACAAAAACAAGCTAATAATTAATAAAAAAAGACTAAAATGTCATTAACACAGTGCTAATAAAGACAATTTGACACTGTTCTAAAATGAACGTGATATCAACATTAATTATGGCACTTATTGAGGGCTTTTCAACTTTATTGACTAGAATTGGCTAATAATTAAAGCTAAAAATGAATACAGTGCTAATAAAGGCAATTTGAGCCCCTATTTCTAAAGTGAAAGTGATTTCCACCTTATTTATGGCTCCTAAGCGGCAATCAGCTTTAAATTAGCTAATAAATTTGACTAAAATGTCATTATTACAGTGCTAATAAAGGCAATTTGAGCAACTATCCTAAGGTTAAAGTGATTTCCACATTACATATGGCATGGATTAAGGGATATTCAAGTCTATTGACTAAAACAAGCTAATAATTAACACAAAAATGTCATTAATACAGTGCTAATAAAGACAATTTGACACTATTTTGAAATGAAAGTGTTATCAACTTTCACTATGGCACTATTATAGGGTTATTCAAACTTTACTGACTAGAATTGGCTGATAATTATGGATAAAATGTCATTAATACAGTAATAAAGGCAATTTGAACACCTAGTCTAAAGTGATATCAACGTTAATTATGGCACGTAGTGAGGGATATTCAAGTATATTGACTAAAACAAGCTAATAATCAAGGTTAATGATCATTTTAGATTTAGATTAGATTTTAGATCACTTTATACAGCAGTTATTCTGTAATATGCACTCAGTTGATCATAATAATGCATTTGCTTGTGTTTAACTGATGCATAATTGTGAGCAAGTTAATCATGATTTACAAAAATGCATAGTTTGGGACCAGGGGCGTCTCCAAAGGGTGTCCGTGTAATCTCTGGCCACCCCAATATGATTTTGCCGCTGATATTATTAATTTAAATGTACAATAAATAAATAAATTGCAGCTACTAAATTATTGTGGATTGACTGGCGCCACCGATGTAGCAGATTCACTGCCGCCACATTATTTCATTTACCAAAAACAACAACAAAAAACATTACACTGAACACATTATGTTTTGTGTGTCCCACCCCAAGATTTGGTGTGGCCTCATCTGGCCACCCCTAAGAAAATTTCCAGGGGGCGCCATCTATTTATTTCTAATAACTGATTTTTTTTCTCTTCATCATGATGACGGCACATAATATCAGACTAGATATTCTTCAGGACACTAGTATTCAGCTTAAAGAGACATTTAAAGGCTTCACTAGGGTAATTAGTCAAGTCACTGAACAACAGATTTATTTAATTGGATTTATTTAAAGGATTATATATTCCTGCTAAACTGAAGTAAATAGGACTTTTTCCTGAAGACAAAAAAAAAATAGGAAATACTGTGAAAGATCAATTGAAATAGAATTAAAACTTCACAGGAGGGTGAATCATTTTGCCTTTACGTTAACAAGAAAGCATGTCTCTTATTTTGAACAAAACTAAACTAATTTAAGTAGCATGCTGCATCTCTTAAACAGCATGCCTTGTCACAATGCATTTCAGTGCTTTCCAAAGCGCATGCTACATGGCATTACATCTCATTTTTAATAGACTCCATCATCTATATTTAGGATGCTTCATAATGCATGTGAAGAAATATTCAATTAAACAGAGTTACTATGGTGCTGGCGACATGATGGCTCAACGGTTAGCACTGTGACCTCACAACAAAAAGGTCGCTGGTTCGAGTCTCAGCTGGGTCAGTTGGCATTTCTATGCAGAGTTTGCATGTTCTCCGCGTGTTGGCGTGGGTTTCCTCCGGGTGCTCCGGTTTCCCCCACAGTCGAGACACATGCGCTATTGGGGAATTGATGAACCACAATGGCCGTAGTGTATGAGTGTGTGTGTGTGAATGAGTGTGCATGAGTGTTCCCATACTAGATTGCAGCTGGATGGGCATCTGCTGCATAAAACATATGATAGAATAGTTGCCGGTTGATTCTGCTGTATATGAAAATAAATAAAATAAAATAAAAAACAATAAATAAATTAATTAAATATAAAAATAAAAAAAAATTATAAAAAAATAATTAAAAAAATAGAAATTATATCTAAAAATAAATAAATAAAATAAATTAACTCATATATAATAAATAAATAAATAAATAAATAAAATGAAAAAAATTCATAAAAAATAAAATAAAGAAGTAAATAAATTATATGTATATATATATATATATATATATATATATATATATATATATATATATATATATATAATTATTATAAAACAATAAAATGAAATAAAAAACAATAGATAAATAAAATATTAAAATGAAAAATAATTTAATAATTTTACAAAATTATATATAGGTATGTGTGTATAATATATATACATACATACATAAAATAAAAAAAACATAAATAAAATACCTAATTAAATTAAATATTTATAATTAATTCAAATCAAAATAAACAAATGAATTACATGCAAAAATTAAAGTCGAAAATAAAATATATAAAATATATATAAAAATAAATTAAATAAATAAAAAAAATATATTTTTTAAATAAATTAAAAAGTAAGAAAAAATTAAGGAAAATTTTATTTAATAACATGAAATAAAAATAAATAAATAAATAAATAAATAAATCTGGACAAGATTAATTTCATCTACAAATGCATTAAATTCCAACTGTCCTGCAAAATCAACACCTCACTTTTCTCTCATGTAAACTTTAAAAAACACTCAATTTACCCGACAGATCATTAAAAATGAAAAAAAAAGAAGTCATTTATCCCAATGGCAGTTGTTATTTTAAATCGGATCACTGTATGAAGTAAATGAGGTGGTTGTCAAGAATGATCTGCAGTATTTTTTATGGGGCTGATTTGGTTTTTAAACTTTTAACTTATGTTGTTGTCTTGATGAGTGTTGTTATTGTGTGGTTGTTGTATGTTTGTAATTGTTGTCTTAAATCCAGTGTTGAAGACAAATTTCCTGTGTCAAGCAGAACGGATAATAAAGTTTAAACTAAACTAAAATTCAGTTCATGTCAAACAATCAAGCATTATCATAGCATGTTCATCAAGAATCATTTTAGCCCAATGCATTACAAACGCTCAGAAACGCAAGACTCTGAGAAGCCTTTATTAAATCATGCCTTACTTTAATTATAAACAATCATAACCGCAGAGCACTCCAATACGATGTGGCGAACAGGCAGAACGATGAACCAGCAATGCATTTAAATGTGTCATTAATCAAATAATCTCAGCATTTATCGCTCTCTTGACTTCACCACGAGACATATAATAGATGCATATCGTACACTACTAAATTAGTACAATAAAAACATCACTAAATTTTTTAAAAATCACCTGTCATATAAAAAAAATATATAAAGCAAGACAAAATGAATGAATTAAAATAGCATCTATCTGAGCAGCTCTTTTAGCTTTACCAGTGTAAGATTATTGTAATACGCATTTAGCAATATTATATATATATATATATATATATATATATATATATATATATATATATATATATATATATATAAAAAATAAAGCATCTCTGTCTCAATCTGTCCACTGCGGCTTCAATAAGAAATACATCATGCTTTAACAATGGCATGCATTTACAGCACCAATGCAACAGTCACATGGAATAAAGCATTGCAAGAATATCATGCATTAATACAATCACATCAGCCACAGTCTCCATCTTTTCATCTGTCATAATCTCACAGCGGAAAATTAGGTTTCATTAATTATTTTAAAGATGAATTCAGAATAATGCATTACCAATAGAGACAGTCACTTCAAGCAGTTTACCAGAGAATAGCCGTCTGATGACATCATAGGCAATGAATTTGTTAAGCATGCATTAAATTAAGAGACACGTCATGCGATGAAAACATGTCTTGCGTTAAAACCACTAATGCATTAAAGCATGGGTCTCAAACTGGATTACAGGAGGGCCGCAGCTCTGCACAGTTTTGCTCCAACCCTAATCAAACACAGCTGATCCATATAATCAAGATGTTCAAGACTATTAGAGACTGTTAAGCAGGTGTGAGTTGGTGGTGGTTGAAGCTAAACTCTGCAGAGCTGAGTTTGAGACCAGTGCATTAAGGGAAATCAACATGTCATGTAATAAAGATGCAGCTGTCATGTCAAACAATCTATGGGTCAAACTAATTGAATGCATTAAACTTCTACAAGTGAATCCACCAATGCGTTCAAATGCCATGTCAAACGTGTCTCAGCATCTCTTTCGGTCTCAGTTTTACCACTGCAACTAAAAACCACGTATTGCATTAAAAATCTCATGCATTAAATACTAGGGTAAGTACGGTGCAGTATTGTATGCAGGTTTGACAGCCAGTGGTTGAACTAGGTATTGCACGTCTGGTTCAAAACACAAGCAAGAGCAGGTTGCCAGATTGATGACATCAACAGGAGCGAACCTGACTATTACTAGAGTGATGCTCTAAATAAAACTGACAGTGATCAGCTCAGGTACAGCTCATGTCCTTTGTTAAATGCTAATGATGTGAGTTTGAATGTCATTTTATATTACATTTATTGCCGTAATACTGACAGATAGCTCAGCTCAGATCTGGAGAATAAATCGCTTGAAACTGAACTATAGACTCAAAACCACCACATATCAGTGATTCAGCATCTACATTTAATAATATTCAAGAGGTTTATTATGCATTAATCAGATTGTAAATCTTAGAATTTGGCTGGAGTGCAGTGAGTGCACTATTCTGTGCTTGTGAATGGCTGTATTTACACTTCTGTCATGCTTCGTCTGGTGCAAACAGCCAATTGGTCATCACTGCATATCTCATTAACAACATCACATAGCGTGTTGTTAGGACACGGGGTTACAATGTTTCCTGCTCACCTAATGCTTACGCTCCTAATGTTTATATTATTTGCTAATTATTAACCACCTCATGTGGAACTCTGAATCTGCGTCTCATTTCAGAGTCTGCTACTGTCCACCAGAGGTTGCATTTCGGTTACCGACACATGCTCTGAGAGCCTCCCTGACTGAATGAATGAAATACACTGTTCTCCACCATCTGGCAACCCCGGGTGCTCAAATATAATTGGCTAAACTGGCATTGGGCGGGTGAAAAAGTTCAAAACAAAGACAGCCATTCCGGCGAATAACGCACATGCCCAAAGCAGAATATCTGACTTCAGCATTGTTTTTCAGATAAACACGAATGTTCACTGCGCATGTTTCTGAAATATCTGCAAACATATGATGTTTTTTATGCTCTAAAAGAGTCAAACACTTACATACAGCACTTGTTAATTATCTCAGCACTGTCATTAAAGTCTTGACATGATCAGTTTAAACCATTAATGCAGAAAGAAGCCAATCAATCAATCATATCTTAACCGGTTTCGGCCTCGATTTTTAAGAACTGAAACATCTTGCATTAAAAAAGACAGGAAAGTGTGTGTGTCATGCACTGTTTAGGTGGGAGTGTCGGGGGAGGGAAAGAGGGAAGGGTTTGCATAAAAATGGGAGTTTCAGTTCGGGCACATGCAAAACAAACACAGACGCAGAGGAGAAAGACAGTGACTGTTTACATGGACACCAGTAATCAAATTATTTGGCAAATTATTAATTTGTGGACTGCAGTTTGGCTCTTTCACTTTCATTCAGGAGCATTTCCTGCATGCCCCCCGTGACAAACCAGATACTGGATGCAGGATCTGCTGGAAGAGTGTAGTTTTAATGGAGTGTTTGATACCGCATGGCGAATGAGAGAATGAAACCCTCCGCATTTCTCTGTAACTTTGATGCACTCGGTAGGTAATGTCAGAAAGCCGTGTGTGTGTAGACTATCCTGTCACATGTGGCGAAAATCCTCCACGACGGTAATAGTTTGATTGTGGTGTTTACATGTTTACACTCGGAGAGCAGCATTTACAGCAGATCTGTCAGCCCATAATAATGTAGTGATATTAACCTACTGTAAACTGAGTAACTCAATCATTTAGACTATGGTCTGTCTTTAAACACTGAAAGAGTACTGCTGACCATACCAACTAACTTTGCCATCTGAATAAACAAACAAAAGAGCACTGATCACACACTTACCAAATCTGTAGAGACAGCACAATCAACACCAACTGGAGCCGCGTCTTTACTAAAAGGAGACGAGCAGCAAACACAGATTTCAACATTTCTAGACAAGAAAAGCTCTGGTACAAATGTATTTCTGTCGTGTGCACTGTGATCCACACGTGAGTCCTGCTGCGCTCTCATAACGGGGAAATGAAAACAAAACCTTCATTGCAGCACATTAATAAATGCAACCCTGACGACCCACATCTCTGAACAATTCGTGTTCTTCCTCTTGTTTTGGCAACACAACGTGTCGTCTCTCAGCCCTCTGAACACTGTAACCAGTAAAACAGTCTTCAAAGCTATCATGCATATTAATGAAGCTGCACCTAATATACGATAGAGCGCGCTGATTGGTTTGAGCCAAGCCTTTCTCATGAATGAATGCAGCACACTCGGAGACGCCACCATGCACTCGCAGGTACAGACATTGTGTGGAAAACACACAAGGATCTCATGGCCGTGACGCAGCTTCTAAATTTAGTTTCAAACCGAAAGAACGAATTTGCTGGAAATAACGAAAAAACAACCAATTTTCAGTTGCTAGTGAGATATACGTGTCCTAATAGTGTTTATAGCTGAGTGGGACACATATACGACTGTCAACAGCTCAAAACATTTGTTCTGGTGTTTCGTGACCCTTTAAGAATGTCCTGCATTAAAATCACCAATGCCTTCCTGATACATTTACCATCTCATGTGACTTGTGTCATGGCAATCCATCAAGTATTAGCATGTTTCTGTCTCAATCTTAAAATTACAACTATTATTAAAACATGTCTGCATTAAGAGCACAGATGCATTAAAGAGCTCCTCTTTTACAAGGCGTAAGATGAGTCTTTGGTGTTTCCAGAACGTCTAAAGTTTCAGCTCAAAATACTCATCAGATTATCTATCATACAGTGCAGAATCTGCCCACTTTGACGTCAGATAAACAGCAGTCAGTGACAGAAACAAACACAGATGAAGCAGAGATCCAGTTTATTAGTCAAAAATACTGTTAGTTAGTAGTTTATTTAAGCCTTTCTGAAACTATAATACACCCACAAGCTTTTACTGACACTATGTGGCTGTGGTGATTCTGGCATTTTTATCCCAAACTTGCTCTGTTTGAAAAACATGTTAAACTTGTAAGACTCATTCCTGAGCTGCAGCTGATCACAGAGAGTCGAACAGATCTTTTAATCCTAGTTTATTTACAAAACCTTTACAATTTCTTCAAAAACCATTTAGGTCGCATATGTGCCTGAAATTGAATCTATGCGACCTCATAATATATTTGGCACTGCATTTAATGGCTGTAGTGCAAACTACTGATTTTTTTTCTTTAATTTTCCCATCATCCGGGACCAGGCTGTATCCAGAGCTGCTGCTGCTGCGCTGATGGTCATGGGGAGTGGAGAGTATGAGACTGATTCCAGTGACGCTACAGGGACAGACGAGTCTTCGCTGAGGCCAGCTTCCAGCCTCCACCGCTGAGACTGCAGCTCTGCACAAGACTTTTGGCCAGCAGAGAAATTAAAATGGTCGTGCCGAACTGAGTCTGGTTCTCTCAAGTTTTTTTTTTTCTTCACTCTCCTATCGGTGAAGTTTTTTTTCCCCTCTCTGCTGTCGCCACTGGCTTGCATGGTTCAGGATTGGTAGAGCTACACATCGATGAATTTGCTCTTCAGTGTTTGAACTCTCAGTAATGACTTCAAATCACACTGAACTGAGCTAAACTGAACTGAACTGAAACACTAAAAACTGAACCACACTGTTCCAGTTACTGAACCACACTGTTCCAGTTACTATGAGCATTTATGTAAAGCTGCTTTGACACAATCTACATTGTAAAAGCGCTATACAAATAAAGCTGAATTGAATTGAATTGAATAATTGTGCTGAATCACTTTTCCTTGCCGCTATATTGGTTAATATTAGCTGTCAATCACTCAAGGATTTCTGCTGTCAGATAAAAGGGAGCTTTTGTGATTTGCAAACCCACCCAAATTTAAAACAGGAGTTTTAAATATTGGTGCTGATAAGAGCGACCATGTGGCGAATGTTGATCCGCCAGCCGAGATCTATCAAGTGTTTTCGGAGAGAGTGCTGAAAGACTTGGTGGATCAGCTGTTTAATGGCCTGAATCTCGAGGCGTTGCATTCACTGCGCGTTCAGCGCTAAATGTAAAAACTATAACTGCATACATCATCGCCAAAGAATCTTGCCTGTACTAAGTTTAAACCGAAACTGTCGCTCATGAAAAAGAGCAGTATTGTGCAGATGGCCATTGAGAGATTCCTGCTCTGCCCCTCTCGTATTTTAGGTCGGCTGACTCGCCTGCTTTCTTCCACAAACACAGAAAAAAGCAAATCAACGAGACGTGGTTTATTTATAAGCTAATGTCGAGGGGATCACGTGCTTCTGATTGCTAGCGGCTGGATCCGCATTATCCAATTCTCAATGCACCAATCAGACGACTCCTAAGCTACTACAAATACCCTGGGTTACACACCGCTATCTTCGTTTTGAAGAGTCCCCCCTTCCACCCCTACTCCTCCTTCTTCCTTGATGGCTGACACGGTGGCCCAGTGGTTAGCACTGTTGCCTCACAGCAAGAACATCACTGGTTCCAGGCTTTACCAAACCAGCAGATGTTTCTGTGTGGAGTTGGCACTTTCTCCCCGTGCTCAGGTGGGTTTCCCCCGGGTTCCTCCCACGGTCTAAAAACATGCAACTTAGGTTAATTGACTAATTCAAATTAGCACCATAGACATGCTCCTAGTAAGTAAGAGCGATCGCTATCTGTTCATGAGCTACTACAGCAGGGGAGTTCCACAAACTCCCCTCTCGCCTTGCAAACGGGAGGGAGCCCCAGCCTCGAGAATCTTATGAGCTTAGGGCTCTCTCCCAGGACAGCATGCCAAACAAGCTTTAACAAACACAAGACACAAACCCAAACCAGAACTTTAAAGAGTGGTGGAAGTGAGACTTTTCTTGCTTTCTTTTGTCCGTTCATTCTTGAGATGCAGATTGTTTTTCTATTCAGTTACTGATGACTGCTTTGAATTCAATGTTTTATTATAATCTTTAGCAGAAATAGTATTTGTTTATTGGCATGCTCATAAAACAGTGCATAATGAACATTTACTGCAATTCTTGATTTTTGTTTGACGCAAGCCATTTATTGATGTTTTATAATGTAACAGTCGGACTTTTTATAGCAGATGCAGTGCATCCAGAAAGCATTGACAGCGCTTCACTTTTTCCACATTTGTTTATGAGACAGCCTTATTCCAAAATGGATTAAATTGGTTTATTTCCTCAACATTCTACACACAATCCCCCATAATGACAACGTGAAATTGTTGCAAAATTATTAAAAACAAAAGAGCTGAAAAATACAAATATATAAAGAATATTTTCCCAGTTCTCGGTTGCATCTGGAAAGGCATCCGCTGCATGAAACATATGCTGGAATAGTTGGCGGTTCATTCCACTGTGGCGACCCCTGATTAATATGAGGACTGAGCCAAGAAGAAAATTAATGAATGAATGAATTAAAAACAACATTTCACAGTCAACATTTTAGGATTCATTTATAACAATTCAGAATTTGCTCTCCCTCTCTTTGCACACACACACGCACGCACGCACGCACGCACGCACAAAATTAATGATAAAAGTAGAAAATTTAATTAAAGTGATGATAATATTTAAATAATAAGAAAATAAATACATGTTTCTCTCTCGTTTCGCAAACACACACACTCTCGCGCTCTCCCTCTCGCACAAACACACACACACACTCTCTCCCTGCACATAGACACACTCAGTCTCTCTCGACAAACACACACCTTCTCTCCACACAGACACACACACTCACAGTCTCTCCCATTCTCTTTTACTCCAAACACACACTCCCTCTCCCTGCACACACACAAACACACTCTCCTTGAACAGACAGTTCATAGACACACGCTCACTCTCCGTCTTTCTCTAAACACACACCTCTCCACACAGATACGCAAATTCACTCTTCGCCTTTCTCCAAACACACACACACTCCATCTCTTACTCAACACATATTCTCTCTATATGTCTCTCTCCACACACACTCTCTTTCTCTATATCTGTCACACACACACTCACACTCCACACGCTCCATCTCTCTCTCTCTCTCTTTGCACACACACTCTCCGTCTCTCCCTGTGCAGACTTTCTACACACTTTCTCTATCTCGATCTCTCTCCAAGCACGGACACACTCTTTCGCTATCTCCATCTCTCTCCACATACACACACTCTCTCTCTATCTCTCTCTCTCTCACACACACACACACACACACACACACACACACACACAGAGAGAGAGAGAGAGGGGAGAAAGAGAGACAGGAGAGTTGACGGGAGGTAATCCCTCCATGTGAGGAGGCGGCCCGGCCGGCGGTGGAGGCGTGTTGCTCCTCATTCAAATCCTTACTAGAGCTATAAAAGCGAGAGACTGCGCTGGAGAAGAGAGAGAGAAACACACACACAGAGAGAGACAGAGAGAGAGCAGCAGAGCGCGCGTGTGTGTGTGTGAGAGAGAGTGTGTGTGTGCGCCAGTACCTGTGCGCGCGCGGGATGGAGATGCTGCAGGGCTCCGCAGGTGTGCAGTCTGCGCTGAAGAACGCGGCGGTGTGTGTGCTGCTGCTCCCGCGCTTTCTGCTCGCCGCGCTGATGCTCTGCCTGCTGGACTTCCTGTGCATCCGCCGGAAGCTGCTGCTGAAGATGCAGGAGGGCGCGTTCAGCAGCCCCGACGACCCTCCGCTGCGCGTGTCCGACAGCAACAAGATGTTCACGCTGGAGTCGCTGCGCGCGGTCTGGTACGGCCAGAAGCTGGACTTCTTCAAGAGCGCGCGGCTCGGCGGAGCGGCGCCCAACACCGAGGTGTTCCCGCTGGACGGAGACGCGCGCGCGGCAGAGCGCATCCTGGATTACGCGCGCGGCCGGAGACCGCTGATCCTCAACTTCGGCAGCTGCTCCTGACCGCCCTTCATGACCCGTCTGAGCGCCTTCCAGCGCGTCGCGCGGCAGTACGCGGACATCGCGGACTCTCTGCTGGTGTACATCGAGGAGGCGCACCCGTCCGACGGCTGGGTGAGCTCCGACGCGCCCGTGCAGATCCCGCGGCACCGCTGCCTGGAGGACCGGCTCCGCGCCGCGCAGATGCTGCACCGGGAGGCGGCGGGCAGCGCGGTGGTCGTGGACTCCATGCAGAACTCCTGCAACGCGGCGTACGGCGCGTATTTCGAGCGGCTGTACATCGTAAAGGACGCGACGGTGGTGTACCAAGGCGGCCGCGGACCCGAGGGGTACCGGATCGCGGAGCTCAGAGACTGGCTGGAGCGCTACAGGAGCGGCCTGCAGGAGTCCGCGGTGCTGCACGTCTAGGAGACCCATACACTGAGTGATTGAGTGATTGATTGAGTGAGTGAGTGATTAATTGATTGAGTGTTTTACTTCTCCTCATCATTGGCTGTGTTTCAAAACCGACAGACGCTTTTTCCTCTCTTCATGGAGATCTCGGAGCTGTTTCTTCACAAGTTTCAATGGTGCGTCGAGAATGGTGGCTGGTTAGAGCGGCAGAAATCAGCTGCGTCTGATGAACAGCAATGCTTCTGGGTTCTCAAACTCTCCTAAAACAGGGTTCACGAGCGCCATGGCTCAGTGGAGAAGCTCCTGAAAAGGAGGTGAAGACAACATTACTCACCCTTCTGAGAAATTGTAATTCTTTTCTAATTATTTCCCTGAGTGCTGTTTAACAGAGCAACTGAATTCATCTTTCTGATCGTCTACAGAGCAAACCTCTGCTGTCCAGTCACTTTCCTAATCATCTCGCAAATGAACCAGTAAAGCACTACACTCTTAGAAATCTACCTGCGGGGTGGTACCTTTTCAAATGGTCCACGTTTGTACTGAACAGGTGGACATTAGTACCATTAGGGTTTAGTTTTAATTAAGTTTAATGTACTTTGAGGTACACGTTTGTACCTTTAATGACCTGTTCAGAACAAAAAGGAACCACCACGTGACAGATTGTGTACCTTTATTTTTAAGAGTGCAGTCCTGCTGTCCAAGTAAAAACAGAGGGAATGATTGGTTCTACATTAGTCCAAAAATGTGTTGAAGATTCTCTGTTAAACATCATCAGGTGCCGGGAAATACGTTTAAAAGAATGGATTTTTAGATTGATTGGATGAGTGATTGAGTGATGTATTCCTCCTCATCATCGAGTCATTGGCTGTGTTTCAAAACCTACAGACGCGTTTCCCTCTCTTCATGGAGATCTTGTTGGAGTTTTGTTGCAGTCTTTTACCTCAGTGGTGGTGTTTTAAAGCCTGCTCGACATGCTGCTGGTGTTTTTGAGCTCTTCAAACTCTTTTTAAGCTTCACAGCTTAATTGGAGAAATTCTTGTTCATTTTTTTCAGCTTTTTCCCAAGCGCTGTTTAACAGAGCGATGACATTATTCACACTATTTCCTCTTATGTTTTACTTCTGCATAAGATGCATATTTTAGTTTGGTTTGGAATAAATAAATGCGTTTTCAAAATAATTTAAATCTGCTAAGGTCAATATTATTATCTCCCTTAAGAAATGATCATTTTTTTGATCAGCTAATGAACAAAACACTGATATCTTGCATAATTAAGCCTTCAAATGTCCCTTTAAGCTGAAGAATTTGCAAAATTACTAATAAATATAATCAAGAGACATTCGTTTTTAGAAGTTACATTTATGCATCTGTGAAACAGCGCATGGGAAATATATTTAAAGTAACTCTAATGTTTCTGTCTTCATCTGTGGCTGATTTTGAGCCAGACTGGTAAATGCACTGTGAAACCGTGAACCTGCCATTAGGTTACTGCGTTAGATTTATTACCGTCAGACTAGCTGCGCATTTGACTTTATCATTATATATAGATTTATTTTCAACAAAGTGCACCCTTTGGGGCCAGTGAAAGGTGGAGGTGTGCAGAAAACAGAGTACGATTTGTGGCATTTTAATGAGGTTTTTAACCCCAGAGTGGCGCTGATGCTTTTACAGCTCACTCTAGAGGTTTTAAAGTCGTTAGCTGTGTTCAAAATCTACTGACTTTCTGAGATTAAATGAAACAGAAACTCGTATATAATATCCATGCACACTGTAAAAAGCAATTAGTCACTTATAAAAATGAAAGTTAATAGTTCTTTTTTAATTATGCACATAGTTCATTGAATAATTTGAAGACTTGCTTTTGTTTTTAACTCAACTAAATGCTTTTACATTGCATTAATTTGTTTTTAAAAGACTTAAGTTTATAGATAGATGTTTAAAAAGTGACGACAAGCACAAAGATTTAATAATTTTTTGCTAAAAAAAGAAGCTAAAATAGCATTTTCTCAAAAACTGAATTTTTTTGACATCTAAAATTAATCTCTGGAAAAAAAAAAGTATTTTTTATACACTACAAAAAAAGCTGCGATAAAAAGTCATGATTACAAATGTTTTTAATGTTAACTAGATTGTCTTTTGATGAAATCGGATTAAACTCTTAAAATAAGTTAAAGTTGCACAAAGTTGAACTTAACATTTGGAAATCAGATTTAGTCAGACTGAAGTTCAATGAATACAACATTATTTTCCTGACAATGTAGGTTGTGATCTAATTAAAATAAAATAATAAAAACAACATTTATAAATATTAACACGCATATAATAATAAAATATATATATAATAAAAGCTAAAAACATTATTTTTAGAGGTATTTTGTCATCCTAAACGGCTCTTAGGAAGAAAAAAACTGCAGTTTTTATACACTGAATAAAATAATATGACTGAAAAATTTAATATTACTTTACCTTTTAAAATAACTATTAAGTAGACTTTTAAGCTTATTTACTTAATTTATAGTCACTCACTTTTATTTTTAGGTAAAGTAATTAATTGCTTTTTACAGTGCAGCAGTTTGCCTTCAAAAGATCAACTAAATATCATATTTAGAAGATACATTTAACAAGATTTAATATTTAAATTGAATAGTTCTTTTAAAGAATAAAGTAATATCATGACTTTTTTGTCATATCATTTTTTAGTGAATAAAAACAAACTTTTACATTTCCAAAGAGCCATTATGGATGACAAAACACACACACACACACACACACACACACACACACACACACACACACACACAATACTATTCCGGTATATCTGATAGCATGCTATTTCAAATAGTGCTTTAACTTATTTAAAGAAGTTAATTATATTTCAACTTTGTTTTATTTTATTTTTATTTAAGTTTAACTCAATATTTTTAGATGTTTAGATGCAAACTGGACTGGCGCGGTTGAAATTTACCAGAACTTAAGCTGCTTTGATGCAATCTACATTGTGAAAGCGCTATAGAAATAAAGATGAATCGAACATTCAGATAAAAATATAAGTTAAACTATGCAAATAATATTTTAAAAACTGCTATCATGACTTTATTTTTTAACCTTTTTTTTATTGACTTAATTTATATATTTTTTGTTGAACCCTAGTCAAACAGACTAAAAACATTAAGTCAACAAGACTTTTCTGTACAGAGTAGGTCGTGATCTAACAAAAAGATAACAAGAAAATGATACGACCAAAAAAGTCATGACAGCAAATTAATACTACTTGTGTTATTTTACCAAATAAACAAGGCAACCAAACAGCGAATCATTTAAATATTACTTTAACTTGTTTTAAGAAGACTTCAATTAAAATATTTATTGAAAGTTGCAGATTTTATTCAGTTTGACTGATGTCCATCTAACAATACTTAAGGCAGTAAGACTACTCCTTAACAAAGAAACAAAAGGTTTCGAAATAAAGTCATGATAACAACTCTTTTTTAAATATTACTTTAAGATTTAAGCTACTTTTATTTAAATTTGCAAAGTTTAACATAATGCAACTTTTATGACAGTCAAAATGACTAAAAATATTAAGTGGATGACATTTTTCTTTACAATGTAGGCTGGGATTAAACAAAAAAAGATAAGGTTAACTAACAAGAAAATGATATGACCAAATCAACGTCATGACAGCAAATTAATACTACTTGGTTTAATTTTAAACAAAAGAAATAAGGCGACAAGACAGCATATCTTTTAAATATTTACTTTAACTTTAAGAAGATTTAAAATAATTTATTTTGAAATTGGCAGCAAGTTTAACTTTATTTTTAGTTGAACATCAGTCAAATTGAATAAAAATATTAATGCAGTTTGACTTTTCTGTGCAGTGTAGATTGTGGTTAGCAAAAAAGATAAGGTTTAATAAATCATGACAGGAAACTAATATTACTAATAAATCAAGCAACCCATTTAATATTTACTTTATCTTGTTTTAGGAAGATTTCAACTAAAATTCGCAGCAAGTTTAACTCAATATTTTAAGTGAATCTGACTGATGTTCATCTAAAAATATTAAGGCAGCAAGACTTTTCAGCGCAGTGTAGATTGTGGTCTAACAAAGAAAATAAAGGTGAAAGAGTCAAAGTCATGATAGCAAACCTTAATTTTAATATTAATTTAACATATTTTAAAATTAAATCAAACATTTTTTCATTTGCAAAGTTTAACTTAATGTTTTTAAGTTGAACATCAGTCAAACTGACTAAACTATTAAGGCAGCAAGACTTTTGTGTACAGTGTAGATCTTGATCTACAATAAAAAAATATTAAAGTCACAATAGCACATCATATTGCAAAGTTTAGCCTCATTATATTTAGTCAGCTTGACTCATGTTCAACTTTAAAAAAATGTTAAGGCAGCATATAATTTCTTTACAGAGTAGGCTGTGATCTAGCAAACAAGATAAGGTTTAACAACAAGCCATGACAGCAAATTAATATAACTTAAGAATAAGGCAACACGACAGCAAATCTTTTAAATTTTTACTTCAACTTGTTTTAAGAAGATTTCAACTAAAATTTGCAGCAATATTTAGTCAATTTGACTGATGTTTAAATAAACATATTAAGGCAACAAGACTTTTCAGCGCAGTGTAGATTGCGATCAACAAAAAAGGAAAGTTTAAAATATTAAAAGTCATGATAGCAAATCTTTTTAAGATTAATTTAACTTAAAATTTGAGCTATTTTTATTTGCAAAGTTTAACTTGAATGTTTTTAGTTGAACATCGGTCCAACTGACTAAAATATTAAGGCAGCAAAAATTTTCTCTGCAAAAAAGATAAAGTTTAATAACAAGCCATGACAGCAAATTAACATGACTAAAGAAAAAGGCAACAAGACAGCAAATCTTTTAAATATTTACTTAAAGCTGTTTTAAGAAGATTTCAACAGAAATTTGCAGCACGTTTAACTTAATATTTAAAGTCAATTTGACTGATGTTCAACTAAAAATAATTAAGGCAGCAAGACTTTTCAGCGCAGTGGAGATTGTGATATAACAAAGAAAATAACGGTTAAAAATAAAGTCATGATAGGAAATCTTAGTGCAATGTTTAACTTAATTATTTTTACTCAGTTTAACTTGTGTTCAACTTGAAGAAATTAAGGCAGCAGGATAGAAAAGGTTTTAAATAATAATAATAATAATAATAATAATAATAATAATGAAAGCTCAAAATGTCATGAAAATTCTGTCTGTAAAGCATAAACCCGTTGATCTACACACTCACAGAAAAACAGGTTCCTATGGTACATTTATATTCCTATCTTCCTAACAGTAGATATTAGCATCAGAAAGGTATAAAAGTGATCGTTTAAAGTACAAAAGTGTATTATAGTTCACCTGTGCGGTAAAAGCATACCTTCTGAAAAACTGACAGATTTTGCACAAAGCTTAAACAAATGAATTATATTATATATATAATTATATTTACTCTATTATTTTAAGGTAAATGCACGCAAACAATTAATACGGGCTGAATTTAAGCTGAACATTTCAACATTTAATTTGTTTGCAACCACTTCCCTTAGAATAGAGTAAATGCAGTGAATGATATCTGAGTGCATTATTGAGTGAGAGTGTGAAAATGATTGTGAAAAGCATCTCTCTCTCTCTCTCTCTCTCTCTCTCTCGCCGGTGCTGTATTTTTCTCTCTAGGTTTTGAACACAGCCTTGATCAGATCAGATCTTCATATGCTGCTACAGACTGCGTTTATTTTGATGCATAAACAGTTATCTGGACAGATGTTTACGTGACCGCATGATAGCTGTTGTGCTTTTTCTCCTCTCTATTCCTGTTTTATGTCCAAACAACCTGGCATTTCATTTCAGAATACTGCAAAAGAAGAAAAGATATATCTGTGTATCAATCGGAGACATATCCTATTTTATTTTTGTATGGTACTCTTCCTTTGTGAACGTGTGTGTGTGTGTGTGTGTGTGTGTGTGTATGTGTGCGGCCAGGAGGCTGTTTCATTGTACTCTGGAGTTATTGTGAAGATCGGTTTTTAAAAGGATTTTAACCAGAAAACCGATACTGATGTAATTTGACACTAGAGTACAGGACAGAGGAACGGCCTCCAGACGTGTTGCCAAATGTTGTTGTTTTTTTGTAAATGGTGTATATTTTATTCAACACTTTTTATAAATAAATGGTAGAGCACCCTCGATATCAGCGCATCAGTCATTTACAAGTCTATTCATCACCCCGGGGTCCTGGAATTTAAATATATATATATATATATATATATATATATATATATATATATATATATATATATATATATATATATATATATATATATATATATATATATATATATATATATATATATATATCCTGTATATATAAAGGTGGCACTCACACTTTATAATAATGCTTCATTAGTGAATATACTTATTAATAATGAACAATACTTGTGCACATTTAATTAAATCATAGTTCAACAATTACTAATACATTATTAACATACAAACTCATGCTTGTTTTTATTAGTTATGCACCGTGAGTTAGCGTGAATGAAGAATGAATGACATTAACTAATGATTTGATTAACTAACATGAACAAATTCTGTAATAGTTGTGTTGCTCATTGTTTGCTCATGTTAGTAAATGCATTATCTAATATACAGTACTCTTATTGTGAAGTGTTACCAATATAGCATATATATTACTGCAATCAAACTACTGAAATGTCTGGTTAAACAGAACAATCATTTATGACCAGGATCCAGCATATTTATCTATAGTTAATGTAATCATCTACACTCACCGGCCACTTTATTAGGTACACCTTACTAGTACCGGGTTGGACCCTTTTTGCCTTCAGAACTGCTTTAATCCTTCATGGCAGAGATTCAACAAGATACTGGAAATATTCCTCAGAGATTTTGCTCCATATTGACATGATAGCATCACACAGTTGCTGCAGATTTGTCGGCTGCACATCCATGATGCCAATCTCCTGTTCCACCACATCCCAAAGCTGCTCTATTGGATTGAGCTCTGGTAACTGTGGAGGCCATTTGAGTACAGTGAACTCATCGTCATGTTCAAGAAACCAGTCTGAGATGATTGAGCTTTATGACATGCTGCGTTATCCTGCTGGAAGTAGCCATCAGAAGATGGAGACACTGTGCTCATAAAGGGATGGACATGGTCAGCAGCAATACTCAGGTAGGCTGTGGCGTTGATGCTCAATTGGTACTAATGAACCCAAAGAAAATCTCCCCCACACCATTACACCACCACCACCAGCCTGAACCGCTGATACAAGGCAGGATGATCCATGCTTTCATGTTGTTAAGGCCAAATTCTGAGCTGAGTATCTGAATGTGGAGCTGATCGTCTTGACCACGTCTACATATCTAAATGAGTTTCTGCCGTATGATTGGCTGATTAGAAACTTGCGTTAATGAGCAGTTGGACAGGTGTATCTAATAAAGTGGCCGGTAAGTGTATATTAATTTTGAAAATATAAAATTTGTGGCATGCTATTTTAGTTTCAAGGTGGTATGGTTTTAATTTGCATATAAATTTATATTTTTTTATACACATTCAACATTTGAATGAATACTTTTATGAATTGTTTTGTTAGTTTAATATTTATTTTAGTTAATTGGTCACAATTTACATATTTTACACACACACACACACGGTAATGGTGTTGTTTGTCATTTTGTATTAAAAATAATAAGGCATATTACTTTAGTTTCATTAAGATACTCTCACTGTTTATACTGTATATAATTCGTATAAGCAGTTTTAGGAATTGTGTTGTCCTTTCATCGCTCACACTTTGGTTGCATTAGTCAATGTTAGCTAAAGCTTATAAACAAACAATGAACAAAACATTTATTACAGTAAGTCATCCATTGCTAGTTCATAACACGGTTTATTAACTAATGTTAAAGGGTTTTAATAACGCATTAGTAAAGCTGGACTATGATTAATAAATCCTGCACAAGTATTGTTCAATATTAGGTCATTTTAGTTCAACATAAACTAATGCAACATTATAGTAAAGTGTGTTTAGTATTTATTAATAATAGAGCAGCTTTTAAATCAGTTTCTCAGTCAATGCAACAAACACACACTCATGCCAGATATACAGAGCCTCACTGTGATTAAACTATGGAAATTGAGTTTAACATGCACAGTAAATTAAACTATGTTTTAGATACAGCAGTGGTTGCCATCCAATATCTACAATATTCAAAATGTTCTATTATATCTGCACTCTCTGAAAAAAGGTAGACTGTGGTACAAATGATGCTCCGTAAAGAACAGTTTTGTATCTGTGTGAAAGTTGTACCTCAGATGGAACAGAAAATACCTGTTATGATACTGTTATCCTTTAATTGCACAACTGAAATGAAGCTACACAATTGGTCCCATATAAAAGGTACATAAGTGTTGGACAACCGCTTCTTTACTACAATATCTATCAAAATATATATGACTGGAAAGGCAAAGTGATTTAATGAATAATTTCCATAATAAAACATGAACTATCATGTAAAAGCAAATGTTTAAAGAAACTCAAAGACCAATTATTAAGTTCTATAAAACAACACAACTGGCAACAAACATTTATGACCAGGATCCAGCATATTTATCTATAGTTTAATGAAATCATCTACACTCACCGGCCACTTTATTAGGTATACCTTACTGGGTCTAAAAAACAAAACAACTGATAAAACAAGACTACTGTAGGTACTGTAAACAACATTTAAGGCTTTTAATAAAATGTTTGGTGAGCATTTTTGACACTGTTAAGTGTACAAAGTTGTCACTGTAGTGGTTAGGGTTTCTGCAGGTTTCATTAATTCAAACTTAAAGACTTTTTAAGACCCTTTTCAGACCATTATAAATGAGATTTTAGACTTATATGGGGCTAAACACTAAAGATTTTTGGTAATGGCCCGGTTGGACCAATGGTATTGAAAAAAAAAAAACTGTAGTTATTTCTTACCCACATATTTTAATGTGTCAAAGAAAAAACACTATAGTTGTCTAGACTTTTTTCAACATAATCTTTCCTTTTTTGATGGCAAGTTTAACATTGTTAAAAGTATATTAATAATACAAAACACATTTGTTTGCTTTTGGTCCAAATGAATTGAGTATAGCTCCTATTCAACCTAATGTGTTTCTTTAAAAACAAAAACCGTAAGTTTCACGCCTATTTAGAAATATTATATATCCGCTCACACTTTCTACTGTTAATAGTTACTAAACAGAAGATTATGTAAAGGGGTATATTGCTGTTGTTATCATGAGGAATTGTGTAATGGTTTTTAGTTTTCTTTTCCTGATTAGGGGTTTAATTTTTTTGAAAAATGTTGTAGAATGTCTGACAGCTGTTGTGAAACAAACATCTCTCTTTGCAATAAAAAAAACTTATATATATATATATATATATATATATATATATATATATATATGTATATATATATACACACACACACACACACACACAAACACATTTTTTTAAATTATTCTGATGTATTGTTGGTTGGTGGGCTCTTCCTGAAAACGTAGTCCCGTGGAGATTTCTGAAGACTGCGAATTATGTAGCCGGAGGTACGTATAGCTGCTGCATTTCATTTTTTTAAGCTAACACAACAAGCAGTGTGACGCCGTTCCTTTACACGCTTACCGGTTGACCGCTTACCTCCGTGTGGAAGGCTTTCCCACCATAACCAGTTTGTCCAGTTATGTACGTCATGTACGTCGGCGGACTTGAGACGCAAAGAAGAGCTGACCACAATGACCACAAAGACGACCAGGGAAGAGCGGTTCCAGAAATCAGGCAAGACAAAAACAGAATCCAAAAAACAAAATGAACAAGTCAACAACAGTGTGAGAATGTGGTCAAATCTGAAAACATGGTAAAATTCAGATGAGGGGTTTTCTTTTTCTGGACGGCTTTTGTAAACCGTCGGCTGGGTTTAGGGAAGTAAGTGGGTGGGCGGGTCAATCGGTAAAATTGGTTGGGTTTAGGGAAGGAGGGGGGTGGGTCGCCCAGTCATTCAGTCAGTCAGACAGACGGTTGGTCGACAGCGGCCTCTGGTGGGTTTACGCAAGAACAGCGCGGGTGCGAACGGCACTCACGAGAGACATTTGAGATGCGAAAAAGAGCATACAGCGCAAAAGTTTTGCTTCTGAAATTTAAGACATTTTAAGACTGTAAGACCCCATGGAAACCCCGAGTGGTACCTTCATGGATCAGATTTGTAGCTTTGATGAAGGTACAATATTGTATCTGCAGGTTTTAAAAAACAAAGGTACAATTTGGTTTCCCATGGAAAAAATCCTGTCCTTAAAGGTACAAACTGCAATGGTACAATGGTCTTAAGGTGCAGTTCTGTTCCTAAAAAAGTGCTGCCCCACTGACATGGATTTTACCTTCTTTGGTTCAACATTGGATCCCTCTTTCTGAGAGTGGTTTCTGAGGTTTGTTTTGCGATTTTTATTTCTATTTCAGAAGTTTTTTTAACAAACAATATTACATGTTTGTTCTCCTGGGTGGGGGTGTTATGTATTTGTGTTATTTTTGCTCTGTTTGTGTTTTTTCCTCTCTCTGCTTTCATTATTCTCAGGTTCCGTTCATTGGTCTATTCAGCTGTCATTGATTTCCTCCATGACTTCTCTTCCTCTGCTTTTTCCGCTTGTTTCCGTGTTTATCGCGTTGTGTTAAGGAAATTCCCGTCTAACTGTATATTTTGTTGTTGCCTGTTTCTGTGTCCACATTATCCGTCCGTTATTCGTATATCCTCCTCAGTTTACGTTGTTTACGAGGCTTAGACGAAGCGGACAGGTAAGAAGGTCACGTGACATACATTTGGTATTTTGAGTACATTAGGTTAGTGGCAAGCGCCACCCCTTGTACCTTTTGGATAGATAGATAGAGTAGACAGTCAGGACTCGGAAGACTCTTCGCGTGTTAATTATTTTGTTTTCACATAGTTAATTAGCTAGATGCTTCTGGGAAGTTAGATTTAGTTTGGGTTTTGTTCTTTTCATTTCTTTAGCACTGCCCGCATCCCTTCTGCCAGCTCTTCTGTTTTTTCTCCATCTTTGTTTTCGTCTCAGTGTTGTATATAATGTATATAGTATATTTTTGCTTTACTTACCGTTTATTTACTTTGGATTAATTTGTTGTTTTGGTTCACTTTTGGGAATTGTAAATAAAAGCACATATTTTTGGTATTACTTTGGTTGTCTTTTGCACTTATTCACTGTTTGTATGAATATATTTTAATAATCTAAATGTCAAACCCCACCATCCCCTAGCATAACATCAGGGGTTTGTAACACATGCAATATGCCCAATCTGATCTCTCATATTCCCGGTAATTATGTGTATAAAGCTATAAAAGCTCGGTTTTAAGCTTTTGCATTTAAAAATTAGGCAACATTTAATAAGCTTGTATTGGTTAATGTTAGTTAATGCACATGAACAAACAATGAACCACACAATTATCACAGTATTTATTCATCTTGGTTAATAAAAATAAAGCCATTAATTGTTTTATTCCTTTCATTCATTTGTGCATTAACCAATGTTAACAAGCATGAATTTGGATTTTAATAGTGTTAGTTAATTTTAAACTATGATAAATAAATGCAATAATTGTTAATGCATTAGTTTCTCTTAGTAAATACATTAACTAATGGATCATAATTGTAAAGTGTGATGAAAATTTCTCACAAATTTACAAAAGGAATTTCTTTGAGATCTATCAAAAATACTCTTATGAGCGATGGATATTGATGAAGTTAATTTTAATATTTATACATATAAAATATTCTATTTCTTAGTTTTTCTGTGTCCGTCAGCAGTAATTTGTCAGATTTTCTAAGATGTCCGTAACAAACATTATGACACTCAAAAAATAACTTAATCAAATATATGTATATTTATAGCAGTAGTTTGTCAGATATTCCCTTTCTAGTAAACACTAAAGTAAAAAAAAATACAACACTGAATTGCATGAATAATTTTAATATTTAATTTTAATATAACATTTTAATATTTATGGACATTAAAAAACAGTCATCCTAAATAATAATAATTTTTGTGCAGTATTTTTATGTTATCAGTGTTGTCCATTAGGAGTATTTTGCAGGACAATCTCACAGAATAAAGTCACGCTGGATTTAGTTTGAGGGACGAATGCATTTGTTTAGTCTGCTTTTGAGCGATTGTTTGGTCCGGTTTCAGGGACGGATGGATGGAAACACGTGAGTTTTGAGTGCTTGATGATGGCTTTCTGAAGCAGCAGACAATGTGATTATAGCCGTCCTCGCTGCGTGATTAATGTATTCAGTCTGGTCTTTATCAGCGGAGCGAGAAGCACTTTAATCTGAGCTGTGTTAGCGATGTGTGTTACTCTCGCCGGCACCGTGTGCACTAAAAGGAGGATACATCAGAAAAACAAGCAGGGAAAAAACTCAAAATAAATGTTGAGCTGTTTAAAGTGTTTCAAAGCACATCAGAGCCTCCTGATTGATCATATAAATTCACAGCTATAGATAGTACTATATAATCATACGTGACAGCACAAAAGTAATCTGAATGTAATCCAAAAATAGTCAGATTACATTACCATAAATGTGTAATCTAAAAGAATACATCACTGACTACAAGTCATAAGTAATTCACACAGCTACTTATAATACACAAAGATGGTACAAGATTATCCTATTCTTTATGTGATTATGTAATCTAAATGTAATTCGAAAGTAGTCTGATTATAGTACCATAACTGTGTTGTGTAACCGATTATATAACTGTAGTATTACTAACTACAAATTTTGTCAAGTATTTTTTAATGAGTAATCAGATTACTTGTAATTATAGTAAACAAAGCAAATCTGATCACAGTTACTTTATGCATTTCATTTTATTTATACAATGGCCGTAATTGTTTACAAGATGCTGACTAAATTAAATGTCTATATTTTATTTTAAATATATTTTATTTTTATTTTATTAACAAGAATATCCTACTTTAATATATGTGGCATCAATTAAAAGTTAGCAAAAAAGTAATCTAAATGTAATCCAAAAGTATTCAGATTACATTACTATAAATGTGTAATCTAAGAATTTGTATTACTGACTTTGATTCATAAGTAATCCACACAGCTAAAGATAGTACACAGATATAGTACAATATTTTACAACTTTCCGTCTTTATATGTGACAAAGCACAAAAGTAATCTTAATGTAATCCAAAAAGTAGTCAGATTACATTACTAGGAATGTGTAATCTAAGATGATGCATTACTGACTACAATTTATAAGTAATCCTCACAGCTACAGATAGTACAAGATAATCCTACTTCAATATATGTGACAAAGCACTAAAGTAATCTAAATGTAATCCAAAAGTAGTCAGATTACAATACTGTGAATGTGTAATCTATCAGAATATATCACTGACTATTGTCAGTGATTACTTATAAATAATCCACACAGGGATAACTACAGTACACAGAGATGGTACAATATTATTATCCCACTTTACGTCATTATTTGTGACAAATCACAAAAGTAATCTAAACGTAATCCAAAAGTAGTCAGATTACATTTTATAAATGCATAATAAAACAATATATTGCTCACTACAATCCAAAAGTAATCCACTAATCTACAGATAGGAGACAATTATCCTACTTCAATATATGTGACAAGGCAAGAAAAGTAATTTAAATGTAATCCAATAAGAAGTTGGATTACATTACCATAAATGTGCAATATAACAATATATTATTGATTACGATTCACAAGTTATCCACACAGCTACAGATAGGATAAAATGATCCTACTTAAATATATGTGACAAAGCAAGAAAAGTAATCCAAATGTAATCCAAAAAGAAGTTGGATTACATTACTATAAATGTGCAATATAACAATATATTACTGACTACAATTCATAAGTAAACCACACAGCTACAGCAAGTACAAGACAATCCTACTTCAATACATGTGACAGCACAAAAGTAATCTAAATGTAATCCATGTAATCCAAAAATAGTCAGATTACATTACCATAAATGTGTAATCTAAAAGAATGCATCACTGACTACAAGTCATAAGTAATTCACACAGCTATAGCTACAGTTCACAGAGATGGTACAATATTATCCCACTTTACACCATTATTTGACAGCACAAAAGTAATCTAAATGTAATCCAAAAGTACTCAGATTACATTATTGTACATGCATAATATAACAATTTATTGCTCACTACAATTCATAAGTAGTCCCCACAGCTACAGATAATAAACAAAGATGGTACAAGATTGTCCTATTGTTTATGTGACTACTGTATGTAATCTAAATGTAATCCAAAAGTAGTCAGATTACATTATTATGAATGTGTAATCTAAGATAATATATTACTGACTACAATTCATAAGTAATCATCAGAGCTACAGATACTTCACGATAATCCTACTTCAATATATGTGACAAGGCAACAAAATGAATCCAAATGTAATCCAAAAGTAGTCAGATTACATTACTATCAATGTGTAACCCAATATAATACCCTACATACAACAATTCACAAGTAATCCACACAGCTACAGATAGGCCAATATTATCCTGCTTCAATACATGTGACAAAGCATAAAAGTAATCTAAATGTAATCCAAAAGTAGTCTGATTACAATACTACAAATGTGTAATCTAACAGAATATATCACTGACTACAATTCATAAGTAATCCATAGCTGCAGTACACAAAGATGATACAATATTATCCCACTTTACGCCATTATATGTGACAAACCACAAAAGTAATCTAAATGTAATCCAAAAGTAGTTAGATTACATTACTATCAATGTGTAATCTAAGATAATACAATACAAACCACAATTTATAAGTAACCCACACAGCTACAGACAGTACAAAATTATCCTGCCTCAATATATGTGACAAAGCACAAAAATAATCCAAATGTAATCCAAAAGTAGTCAGATTACAATACTATGAATGTGTAATTTAGGAAAATATATTACTTATTACAATTTATAAGTAACCCACACAGCTATAGCTACAGTAGACAGAGATGGTACAATATTATCCCACTTTACGCCATTATTTGACAGCACAAAAGTAATCTAAATGTAATCCAAAAGTACTCAGATTACATTATTGTACATGCATAATATAACAATATATTGCTCACTACAATTCGTAAGTAGTCCCCACAGCTACAGATAATAAACAAAGATGGTACAAGATTGTCCTATTCTTTATGTGACTACTGTATGTAATCTAAATGTAATCCAAAAGTAGTCAGATTACATTATTATGAATGTGTAATCTAAGATAATATATTACTGACTACAATTCATAAGTAATCATCAGAGCTACAGATACTTCACGATAATCCTACTTCAATATATGTGACAAGGCAACAAAATGAATCCAAATGTAATCCAAAAGTAGTCAGATTACATTACTATCAATGTGTAACCCAATATATTACCCTACAGACAACAATTCACAAGTAATCCACACAGCTACAGATAGGGCAAGATTATCCTGCTTCAATACATGTGACAAGGCACAAAAGTAATCTAAATGTAATCCAAAAGTAGTCTGATTACAAAACTACAAATGTGTAATCCAACAGAATATATCATTGACTACAATTCATAAGTAATCCATAGCTGCAGTACACAAAGATGCAATATTATCCCACTTTACATCATTATATGTGACAAACCACAAAAGTAATCTAAATGTAATCCAAAAGTAGTCAGATTACATTACTATCAATGTGTAATCTAAGATAATACAATATAAACCACAATTCATAAGAAACCCAAACAGCTACAGATAGTACAAAATTATCCTGCCTCAATATATGTGACAAAGCACAAAATTATTCCAAATGTAATCCAAAAGTAGTCAGATTATAATACTATGAATGTGTTATTTAAGAAAATATATTACTTATTACAATTCATAAGTAATTCACACAGGTATAGCAGACAGAGATGGTACAATATTATCCCACTATATGTCATTATATGTGACAATGCAACAAAAGTAATCCAAATGTAATCCAAAAGTAGTCAATTACAATACTAAGAATGTAATCTAATCTAACACATTACTGAATTCACAAGGTATCCACAAAGCAACAGATAGTACAAGATTATCCTACTTCAATATGTGAAACAAGGCAACAAAAGTAATCCGATTACATTACCATAAACATAATACACTACTGACTACTATTCACAAGTAATCCACACAGCTACAGATAGTACAGGAAAATCCTACTTCAATATATGTGACAAAGCACAAACGTAATCTCAATTTAATCCAAAAGTAGTCAGATTACATTATCATAAACGTAATATATTACTGAATACAATTCATAGGTAACCCTCACAGCTACAGATTATGCAAGATTATCCTACCTTATTATATGTTACAAAGCACAAACAAATTAGCTGGAAAAATTACTTTTACCACAATAAAAATTTGTTTTGTAGAAAAAAGTGACTTCATCTTAAACAAATAAATACTTTAGTTTTAGACTAAATTCTATTTTAAGGTTGAAAAAGTTAATTATCACCCTCTTCTGAAAATAAATACATGTTTATCCATTTTTAAATAATATAATGCGCATGCACTGATATATTACTGTAAAGCATCCTGGAGAAGATATTACTGTAAAAGAGAGATCTATGAGGGGTCAACTCATTTATGCTGAACGTTATACTCAAGCAAAAATAAATAAATAAATAAATAGGATTTAGACTAATTAGCAAGTCAATGATTAGCATAAATCTTGCATAAGTCCTTCAAGTCCTGCTGGAATGTCGGCTAAGTAGATTAAGTGTGTTTATTAGTAAATTGAATTGAGGTAAAGAGTTGATTTTCTCCTTTTTATTTGTGATCATTTGTTAACAGTGTATTTTTGTGAATGTTACTCCTGATGAAACAAAATCAATAATAAGCATTTAATTTAGAAAAAATAAACAACAAAATGGTCAGAAAGATGGATAGTATAATGGATTAAGTGTTTTTTAAGTGGCCAACTAAAGTCGCAAGTTCTGTCATTACAAACATAGTTCATTGATTTGGTGTTTCCCAAATCCACTGTCCAACGAACATTCGCAAACTGCGTCCCAAACTAGTATGCTTGCGACTTCACCTCTAAAGCTGTAGTTAGAAACAGTCTCTGGTTGTGTCATATTCCCACTAGTCTCCTCTATGCCCTATTCGTTTAGAAAAATTGTAACATTCAAAATATATATTTTTTAAAAAAGCATTAAAGTCTTCACTCTTGTGTAATGTGCTTTCAAAGTATTTTTACAGTTCAGTTTTAGCGATTTGTATGTTTAAAATTGTGCTCCCTTCGCAGTGCACTTTGAAAACATTGTCGTTTTGACAGCTCCAAAGGTTGTGAAAACAAAAAACATAGCATACGTTAATGCTTTACATGTGTAGTAGCTTATTTATTAAGAAATGTGTCTGTAGCCCTAATGAATATGACATAGGCCTGCTGGTTAGAACATTTCTGCAGTGGTTTGCATGTGTCAAATTGTAAAAGTAGACTTTAAAAAATAAATAAATAAATAAACAATATCATTCATTCATGTATTCATTTATTTTCTTGTTAATCAATAGTCACCACAGCGGAATGAACCGGCAACTTATCCAACATTTGTTTTACGCAGCGGATGCCCTTCCAGCTGCAACCCATCACTGAGAAACATTTAACAATAAACTACTTATTAATAATAATAACAATAATAATAATAACCATCAGCATCATTAATATTATTATTAGCTTTTCTCAAATGCTAAAACACATTTTACAAAGGTTTCCTCCATGTTCCCCAATGTCTAAACACAACACCCTTTTCTAAAGCTACAAAACACACCTTCTCACTTCAAAACTCAAACTTTCACACCAAAAGAGCAGCTCAAAGCATTCATAAATGTAAACACTGTACACATCGATACACACTACAGCAAAACAATTGAAAACACAATGCTCAATTTGTGAGTATGTTGTGTTTCATAACTGCCAATGCATATTTTCAGAAACGTTACAGTACCAGGGGCCTCATGTACGAAGACTTGCGTGGAAATCATACTAAAACATTGCGTACGCACAAAGCTGTAAATGTGAACGCTTAATCTCACGCATATTCTTTTGTACATCTGAATGAACGTGAAACAGAGCGCAATATGCACGAGCACAAAACCCCTCCCTGCCTCCTCCCCCGTATGAATATGCTAATGACTATGCTAATGGAAAAAACCCAACAAAAAAGCAATGGCATAATCAAGCAAAAAAGAGAAACTTTGAACAGAATGTGAATTGGAGGTGCTGCTTTCGGAGGTAGACCGGAGAAAAGCGGTGTTATTTGCAAGTTTGTTCTCCGGAATTAACAACAAAAGAAAAAAAATAGAGTGGGAGAGTTTAGCTGATGCGGTTAACACAGTTGGGTCTGAACATCGCACTGAGTGCATTAAAAAAAGAAATAGTGTGGTTTATATCTGTAAAATGTTGCAGTACCCTTAGCAGTCTCAGTGGCGCACATTGTAAAACGCATGTGATCATGTTTTAACACGTTCGAGCATGAACTCGGTTTGAATCCAGCTTCTGATGAACTCTTTCTTCTTTTTTCCGCCCGCTACATATCAGATTTTGCCCACTATTTATCACGAGAAAGACCAGTAGGAATCATTAATAAGTCTGTGCATCATATTTTATTTGCACATTTATTGAATGGAAATGTTTCTGATTCACGCATGCAAATTCATCTTCAGATAGTGTCTTTACAGTATAGCAATGTGTGTGCAGTAGATCGCTCAGATTACATTGGGAAAACAGGCGACCGCTGCAAATTGTGCTTTAATGTTTGGCTGGTCAACTGTATGGTATGGAAACCTTATATACCTGCTAGATGAACCCGTCTCCTACAGCTGCCATTGCACGGCTCAGACACTTTGTAGAGAGGAATTTAACACAACTGCCTCTAGGAGTCGCCAATGGAAATAAAACAGACACACACAAAAAATGTGCGTACGCCTGCCAGAAAGCTGCCGTGAAGCTGCGCACATTCCCACGTTCAGTTCATCGTTAGTAAATCCAAACGTGAGTGATTCTGAGCGTGAAACCTGGCGTACGCAAAGTTTTTGTGCATACACAGCGTTGATACATGAGGCCCCTAATCTTTTTAGATCTCTGCAGAAGACTAGGCATTTAGATTTGTGTGTTTCATATGAAAAGTAGAAATTTATAGAAATAACGCATGTACATGTCTGTAACACAACTCAATGCAAAAACGGAATCTATTGCACACAACAACAACAGTACTTTTAAAAAACATGATGCAGGGTGTGAAGTTTTTTTATTTACTTTATTCACACCCCAATCACTGTGCAGCATCACCTCAAACACATTAAAGGCTATATTGTGTTTTGCCAGGCACCACGAGAAAAACACCCGCGAATGGCAAACCTGCCTTGGAAGGCCTCCACTGGGATGTCAACACAGGCCAGCTCTATTGGCCTTAGGAAGTTCTCTCTAGTGTATGGTTGTCTGTCAAAAATCTCCACGATGAGAAGAACTCCTCTATTGACCTTATTCTAAAATGCGGAAGTGCGTCTGTTTTCGCGATTGTCTTAGAGCAGGGGTCTCAAACTCAATTTACCTGGGGGCCGCAGGAGGCAAAGTCTGGGTGAGGCTGGGCCGCATAAGGGATTTCACACAAAAAAAGTCCTCAAATGTCATTATTAACAGTTTTAATTATTTCTTCTGAACATGAAGTGTCCTGAACATTAATAGAACATTGAGTGAAGATTATGAACAGTTCTTCTGAACATGGCATGTTTTGCCTACTCCTTGCTGCCAGAGACTTGACAGCGCTTCAAGTGGGGGAAAAAGTGGAGGAACTCAATCAAAACTTCCATTCCCTTACCTAAAAAAAGGCGTATATATGTGTAAATAAAACACCCCCACCCCACTCCAGTCACATCAGTCTGTACCTACCTATAATATATATAAGATGCAGGCTGTAGCTAGGTAGGTGGCAGGCTGCAGATAGGTAGATAAGTGGCAGGCAGGGGCGGGAACAGCTTACCTTGGTTCTGGCCGGCACGAGTTCCCTCCTAACACTTCCCGCCCGTCACAGCGTCTAACAAAGGGGCGGGGTGTGTGGTGACGTCACCGGCATCCCCGCCCCTTTGTTTACACGGCGGGCGGGGAATGCCAGTGACCGCTGTGTACGGATAGAATTAGCGGAGCGGGGAGCACTCTCTCTCCCCGCTCCGCTGATTCTGTCAGTGTGCAGCGCTCGGCGCGGGCCACAAAATATTGCACTGAGGGCCGCAAATGGCCCGCGGGCCGCGAGTTTGAGACCCCTGTCTTAGAACTTCCGATTCAGTTGCCTATGGGAGAAATGACTAAGAATAATAAACGGCAAAAAAACGGTCAAACTACTTGCTCTACAAACAAATGTTTGCATGACTATACAGACCAAGTAGAATAATATAATAAGAAAATATCAAATTGCAACATCAAGCAGTGTAACGAGCAGTTTTTAACGTCAAAAATGAATGGAAGTGAATGAGACCAGAAGTCTCAAGCCAAAAAGATTCAAATGGCAGCGCCCGCTCGTCAGCAGAGAATAACGTGAATAGGGTTCAAGAAAGGGGAGTAGGGTGGCAGAAAGATGTTTACAGTAACAAGTAGTTACTGTTGGTGATGAACCACTCTCTGATTTGGTTTCTTCTGTGGAAGTGGACAATGTCCCAAATGATCACATGAATGTGATGTGCGGGCGCAGGATGGTGTTGTTAGTGGTCCAGGAGGATGTCTCTTAGCTCCTCTAGGAAAGTGAGAAGACATTGGGTGTTGTAAGACTCAAGGACAGAATGCCGGTGGACAAGCCCCTCCGAACCCATGTCAGCACAAAGAATAATATTGACATGATCAATGACTGTTGCTCGCATCTTGTCCTTAATTATGATGTGAAGTTGTCTTGGGGGGGACCTTCTTTCCCCCCTGGACCTTTTCCTCTCCCTTGTTGGCCTCCTCTTCTTCCTCGTTGACTTGCTCCTCATCCTTGTTGGCCTACTCCTCTTCTTCCATGGCTACTGTAGCTCTTCTCCCTCCTCTGACTCGAACTCCTGACTCTGCCTTCATCCATTGTGTGTGTTTGTAATCTTCAGCAAACTGCACTCTGACCTTGCTGTTACACATGTGCTCACAGCATTAGACACAAGTGTCTTCAATTTTGTGGCATTGTGTGTAATGAATGATGCCAGGTGTGTTCATTGTGTTCTAATATTGCTGACTGTGGCAAGCATTTTGCATCACATGAGCTTTCATTTGAGAATATGAGCAACTTGTGTTTTAGCAAGGAAAAATGTGCTTAGATTTATGAGAACGGAGGATTGTGTTTTGTGAATTGTGTCTTCATGTGAAATGGGTTCATGATATTGGAAAACAGTGTCTAGATTTAGTAAATAAATAATAAATATTAAATATAATTTCTTAATAAACCACCTCATTATTTATTCAAGTATATGATATATATATGATTAATTCACCTAGCTTTTGTAAGTGATTTATTTTAGGGATGCACCCAAGCGGCAACCTCCCGCTCTCCCTCAGGAAGCCAATACGGAAGTAACTAAAACTGCAATTCATCCGATATTCCGCTAGTCCTGCCGCTCCTGCTCCAAAACAGAGCAAATTTTAATTGAGCCCACTGTTAGAATGGCCAACTTTAGAAAAAAAGGTGTTTACAGCCTGGTACAAAAAAAGATTTGGGTTAACACAGCTAATATTACCCTTCATGACAACTGTGAGGGGGTGAATTTATTTATAACTCGTCCGTTTCCTTTATATTAAGTTATATTAAGTTTGCATAATTAAGGGCGTGGCCACTTGAGTGACAGCTAGGTCTCGTTGGTCGCCGTCACGTCACCTCTGCAGATTAGCCACTGAACTCGGCATATTTATCGTATTTCTGTGTTGTTTTATGTGGCTTTACACAGTCAGCTGCCTTTTGGACTTGTTTCCTACAATTATTAGATGGCATGGCATGCTGAGTGCACTTAATTGTGCCCACAAACCATTCACGTGGCCTCCGTTTCCCATGTGAGTAAAGTTATATACTTATATACCATCTCTATACATGTATTTGATTTATTTAAGATCATTTATAATGTTATTTAGAGCTGTAATGCACTCCAGAATCTGACAGATTGATTAGCTGTAGGCTCTAGAATCGTCATCTGAAGCGTTGTCATACAGTGTTCTGCTGGATTTCATCAATAGTCTTACATTAACTAACACAGACTATATCTGAAGTGTTTGGAAGTAATTTGCGTTTTCCTCCTGTTGAAAAACGTCATAAGAACAATGTTTAGTGGCTCAGTGTATTACAGCAGTGTTTTAAAAGTCTAAACACTTTATTGATATAGTGTACAACCAAGCACAAGTGGTCAGAACACAAACGAGTCGCAGGTGATGAAGTATTAAGAGTTCTCCCAAAGTAAAGTGTGTCTGAACCAGGTCCAAGCAAAATGCCAGCAGGTGTCTGTAGCTCCGCCCACTCTCCGCCTCTTTGCCCTTGTTTGGTATCCCGCCGTGGGTGTGATGACACGCGAACAAAATGGTGACGGTTGGCCACGCCTACTTGTGGCTCTTTAGAAACCTATAGGTGACGTCACGGATACTACGTCCATATATTTTACAGTCTATGGATGCACCGATCCCTATACTTGGATCACATATCGGCTTAATACCACATATTTTTCCTGGAAGGGAATCGGCCAGCTGGTACTGATCCAAATTTGATCTTGCGTGTGCGCTATATTCTGTTTATAAGACAACTAAACTATAAAGGTAGCCTATCATAAGGCACTAGAAAGTCGTCATGTAGGCTACTATATCCCAAATGTTCTGAAGCCATTCAATAGTTTAATGTAAAGCACAGATGAATATTCACAAGCTTAAATTGATGGTCAGTTCCCGCTGCACATCAATCATTCTCCATTCATTCACGATTCAAACTGCGCGTCGTGTTCATGACAACTAAAATAAAACTATATTTGTTCCTCGTAATACAAGTAATCAGTGGAGAAATGCATTTAGCTCTGCATTAAATGGGTTCCTTTTGACCAGCAACATGGAGATCATTGCTGTTTCTAAATCATGTTGCGCTGTGTCTGTTAGACCAGCAGATCGCATTCACAACACTGAAGTGGGTTATTACCTGCTCTTCACACACAAAGTAGGCCTAGCTGAAACTTTAAATGTTTTGGAAGTGTCCGCGATACCGGAGGGCTGCGCAGACACGACGTGCGCCGCTCCATAATATTATTCCCACAAAAAGTTTCTGTTCTCTCATCCTCTCATCCACACACACTCACTCTAGTCGCCGAGTCTTGTTTACATCCTGTGACATTACAACGCGTTTCCTTTGTCTTGTTTTGCCGTGTGTTAACCCAGCCTGATCTCACGAGAAAACGTAAGTATTTTACGTTTTGCCAGTTTAGTGGCTAATTCGTACGAATTCGTACGAGTTCAGTCGTACGAAATGGTACGATTTTAAAAAGGAGGCGTGGCACCTGACCCCACCCCTAACCCCAACCGTCATTGGGGGATAAGCAAATCGTACTAAATTGTACGAATTAGATTGTACGAATTCATACGAATTAGCCACTAAATGATAAAGTTACGAATTGCCGTGAGATTGTGTTGGTTAACCTTGACCTTGTTATTCTGCTTATCTCTGCCTGCTGCCAGCCTTGTGACCATCTGCCTGTTATTCTGGATTGCCTTCATGCATCTGTTTGCACCCGTGTTGACCATTGCTTGCCTGACCTCCTCAATAAACCTGCATGTGGATCCGAACTCCGTTGTCAGCATCACATTACCTGGTTACAGCATGTTTTTACCAAAACTACTATCATTTCCACAAAGAAATGATGGGGCTCTAAAGACCTTGTAACTCCGCCCCGTTCAGAGCATCATTGTGGGTGTTTTACGTTATAACTAATGTGGTTCAAGCGATGGATCTGCGACAGAGAAACTACAGGTTTTAGGAAATACTCGTCACTACATCGTTCTTTTCCCAAACAATGCATCGTACTATGATAGTTCAGCCGCAAGTTACGGTACATTCACACCGGAAGCGGCGAGAGTGTCAAAGTAGCCGGAAGTCATTCATTTTTAATGGGAGCCGGTGGCGATAAGTAGGGCCAGACGGAATCTGCAGTTTTTTGCTATTTCTGCTGAGAATTTTGGTAAAAATCTGCGGATTTTTGCGGAATTAATTTAAGAGTATCCAGCAGAGTATCATAACTAAAACCTCAATATATTAAATTAAAATAAATAAATTACTAAATAAAAACTGAATAAATTCAGATTTACACATTTAATCAAGTAAATAAACAGAATTAATAAGGGGCTAAAAATGTGCAGAAATCTGCGGAAAATCTTTGAAAAATCTGCGGAATTCTGCGCGCAGATTCCATGTGGGCCTAGCGATAAGTGGCGAGGAGCAGCGCAGCCCGTCTTCGCCGGTGTGGGCATCGAGGAGAGCTGAAATCAAGTCAACTTTATGGTAATGAGCTATGGCACAGACAACGTGAACTTTAGCTCCGACCACAGTTGTTCCCAAGGGTTGGATTATTGCGGTCACCGGATTTTCAATTATTGGCGATGTTTTCTTACAGGAACATGCATTAAATAAGTTACTGGTGAGTTACTGAATGATATATATTTCTTCTTTAAAAAAAGCAGGAATCTCATGCGCCAATACAAAACCGTATTGCTGCTTCAGGATATTCCAGACATACAAGGCAAGGCAAGGCAAGTTTATTTATATAGCACATTTCATACACAATGGCAATTCAAAGTGCTTTACATAAACAATAATAAAAGAAACAAGTAAAATAAAAATAAAAACAAATAATAAAAATGCGTAAAAACAAAACAAAACATAAAAACAGGTAAAATGTGATATAAAAGAATGAAGAAGAAGAGAAAAACATGATAGTGCAATCTGTCAGACGCAGCACAGTGCTCATTCAGTAAAGGCACAGCTAAACAGATGTGTTTTCAGTCTTGATTTGAATGTGCCTAATGTTGGAGCACATCTGATCAGACACACTGGATAATTAAGTGTAGCCACACCACATGCAACTCTATCTTCCAATAAATCTTATGATAAGTGGGCAACATCTTCATGCTAGAAAGCATGCTTTAAGCGGCAATATAACTGATGAGATATGCTGAAACAGCCCCTTTAAATACGAGATCAATGTAGTGAATTTTGGCGCTCTCTCCGCCGGAGCTGAAGGTAGACAGCGTCGTCACCAGGGTGGCCGAAGCGACCGTTGACGCTCTCACCGCCTTCAGTGTGAACGCACGGTTCCGTTGTTGTTTGGGAAACGCATCCCAGAATGAAGCGTTCAGCATTGCGGTGTTCTAAATGTGGCTCAGAGATGAACGCAGACTGAAGGAAATCAACAACCTTTTAATATCTGATCTCTCCTGTTCTGACTTAGTGAACGATGAACGCAGATTAGAAAGTTCAGAAAGTCTGACAGCTGATAGAGATGAACCTACAGGATCTTCTGTTCTCTCTCTCGTGTGTGTGTGTGTGTGTGTGTGTGTGTGCGCTCCTACAGAAGAAACACGATATGAATTATTATGATAAAAGGTCACCAGATTAAGGAAATGTCAGCGCTCTGGAGGCCCGGCACACTTTAAGCTCACTGCTGAATCTGCAGCGCACTCTGCCATCTGTGTGTGTGTGTCTGTCTGTACGTGTACCTGTGTATGTGTGTTTGTGTGTGTGTGTGTGTGTCTGTTTGTCTGTCTGTATGTGTATTTCTGTGTGTGTGTGTCCGTCTGTGTATGTGTGTTTCTGTGTGTGTGTGTGCATGTATGTTTGTTTCTGTGTCTGTATGAGTGTCTGTTGTGTGTGTGTGTGTATGTCTGTGTTTATTTGTGTATTTCTGTGTGTGTTTGTCTGTTCCTGTATGTGTGTGTCGGTCTGTTTGTCTCTGTGTGCATGTTTGTGTGTGTGTGTGTATGTCTCTGTTTGAGTGTGCGTGTATGTGTTTCCATGTTTGTCTGTCTGTGTGTGCGACTGTGTGTATGCCTGTCCCTGTGCGTTTGTGTCTGCGTGAGTGTGTGTATGTCTGTCTGTGTCTTTCTGTTTGTCTCAGAATGTGTGTGTGTGTGTGTGTGTGTGTGTGTGTGTGTGTGTGTGTGTGTGTGTCTGTCTTTCTGTACATGCATGTGTATCTGTATGTGTGTGTGTGTGTATCTGAGTGTGTCTGTCTGTATGTATGTCTGTCTGTGTATGTGCGTGTGTGTGTCTGTCTTTCTGTGTGCAGTCTGTGTTTCTGTGTGTCTCTCTGTGCGTACATCTGTGTGCATGTGTCTGTATGAGAGTGTATGTGTGTGTGTGTGTGTTTGTGTCTCTATGTGAGTGTGTTTGTCTGTGTGTGTGTGTGTGTGTGTGTGTGTGTGTGTGTGTGTGTGTGTGTGTGTGTGTGTGTGTGTGTGTGTAAAAGAGACCTTTGAACACTTATCTTGATATGTCTGAGAAACTCAAACTCATCCCCTCAGCTCTCAGAACACACACACACACACACACACACACACACACACACACACACACACAGACACACAGAAACTCTTCAGCAGAGGCTAGTCTCAAAGGGTTAATGCTGACAACAGATGATCAGCAGTAAAATATCACACTGTCCCTCTTAACTCCAACAGGGAAAAGCAGCAACAGTCAAGAACACTTGATTATCTGCTGTCAGGGCTTTACGATCAATAAATGTGATTATAATAGAAGTCAAAACAGCTCCAACATAACCAAAGGGGAGTCAATCAGCCCAGCACACGAGGGTTAATCTGAACGTTTGTATGTTTTCAACAGCACATGAATAGCGAGTGTTGTCTGCATGTTCATCTTCAAGTCAGTGATGAAGGATAGCAGACAGGTTACCTCCCTGGAGCTCCATCAGAGAGAATCTGTTAAAGCCATCGCCTCACAAACAGCAGAAAAACAAGCTCTCTGTGCATTCAAATCAATCTCACAGCGTCCAGACTGACCCGGCGCTCAGGTCAACACAGCAGAAAAACACTGCAGGATTACGTCTTGAGGAAAACAAGCGCTCTCTGTCATTGCAGGGCTTCCCACACAAACAAATAGGCCAAACTGTGGATGAAAACACGACCTCTGGACAACTGCAGATTGGCTGAAATGAGCTAAACAAATTAAGTGGCAACCGGGGGCAATGGGGTTGTTGTTTTTAGGCAGGATTTGTTTTGTAATGCATCTTTCAGGAGGACAAAAGACTGGAAGGAATCAAGTAATGCAGGGTTTCAATCCAACTGAAAGCATTTTAGAAATACCTCCTTTTTCTACTGCAGGATGAAGAAGCTCTTGACCATGTCTACATGCCTAATTGCATTGAGTTGCTGCCATCTGATTGGCTGATTAGAACTCTGCGTTAAAAAGCAGTTGGACAAGTGTAACTAATAAAGTAGCCAGTGTTGAAAGAAATATGCATATTTAGAATTAATAAATGATAATTAATTTATAAAATTATATTACATTAATAATGTAAAACAGTAAAAAAACAAAATTATGAATATAACAATTTTATTAAAAAAACCTAATAATAAGTTATATCAATAAATAATAATGTACAATAACTAATATAAAATATTATTAAATGTTAATAATTTTAAAAATTATAATAGCACAATAAATTATATTTAGAATATATATTATATATATATATATATATATATATATATATATATATATATATATATATATAATTATATATATATTTATATATATATATATATATATATATATATATATATATATATATATATATATATTAATTAATTATTGAAAACAATAACAAAATAATAATAAATTTAAAGAATCCAATAATAATAATAATATTAATACATATAAATATATAATAGTTATAATAACTATTAATATTTCATGAGTTAAAAATAAAATTCCAAAATATTAATAATTTAAAACAATAATATAATTATTTTATAGTTATTCAAAATAAATAAAATTCATTAATATAATTAATTTAAAACATCAATAACATGAATAATTATTTAAATATATAATAATATTAATACAATAAATTATAAAAAAATAAATAATATTAAATACTAATAAATAAAAAATTATTTATACATAATAATTTAAAACATAAATAACAGTATTAGTAATAATAATAATAATAATATTACTTTTAAATAACATTATTATAATAATAAATTATATAAAGGGAAATAAATAACTAAATAAATAAATAAACTCTGCTTTTTAAACCCGAGGCTGTAGTTTTTGGCTGTGTGTGTGTGTGTGTGCGCGCGCGTTGATTCTCTCATGCTGAGGATCGGCCTGCATCTGCTGAAAGGTTTCTGATCTCCAGCAGTCATATGATCACCTTGAGTCACCCTATTCTCTTCCCATAATAGAGCATTTAATTGGGTAATGCTTGTCTGCTATTACATGGGAGGTCAGTGTGCTCTCACATGTGATGCTTTTTATATATCAAACTACTGAACATACTGAGCGCCATTGTGATCCACAATACACTTTAAACGAGAGCTATTATGTAAAAATCACTTTTAAGAAGGCTTTAAACACAGGCAGCAGTGTGTGAATATATCCAGCCTCTAGTGGTAAAAGTGAATGAATTGTGTTTGTTATAATCAGGCTTGATGAGTGAAACACTTTGATTGACATTCTCCCTTTGTACGTGTCATCAGACGAGGGAAAGCCCCGCCCACTAGTGCTCATCTCTCCCTCATAAGCACATACAGCAGCCCTGAGTGAGAAGCAGCCGTCTGTCCATTAGCCATTAGAGTGTTTGAGCTGCTGAAGATAACGTCAGCATAGACTCAGAGGATTATAGATGTGGAGTTTTAGATGAACAGAGACAGGAGCGACATAGACTGACAGAAGCATCAAGCACACACGCACACTGAAGCACACCTGCACACTTGACCAACACTCACAACGCAGCAGGTGCTAAAAAATACATGATTAGTGCTTCTCCTTCAAATATAGATAGTTATGTTTAGAAAACTTAATCTTTAAATTAATATTACAAGAAAATTTGAAAAATGTCATAAGAATTTTAACGGTGACACGGTGGCTCAGTGGTTAGGATATTCTCTGTGTGTGTATGTTTGTTTGAAGTTTGCATGTTCTCCCTGTGTTGGCGTGGGCTTCCTCCAGGTGCTCCGCTTTACCCCACAGTTCAAACACATGCGCTATAGGGGAATTGATGAATTAAATTGGCCGTAGTGAATGTGAATAAGTGTGTATGGGTGTTTCCCAGTACTGGGTTGCGGCTGGAGGGACATCCAGTGTGTAAAACATATTTTGAATTACTTGGCGGTTCATTTCACTGTGGCGACCCCTGTGCATAAAGGGACTAAGCCGAAGGCAAATGAATGCATGAATTTGATATTTAAAATAATATTACAATCAATTAAAATGGATTTTTTATTTTCGAAGTTTATGATCTTTAAATCATTATTACAAGAAAATTTAAAAAATATTTTGGCTTTTTTAGCTTTTTAATATACATTTAAGTCAATATTACCAGCAAATTTAGACTTAGAGTTGTCATTTAGATATTTAAATCAACATTACAAGCTGATTTGAAATGAAATTTATACACACACACACACACACACACACACACCTACTCACCGGCCACTTTATTAGGTACACCTTACTAGTACCAGGATGGACCCCTTTGCCTTTACAACTGCCTTGGCAGAGATTCAACAAGCTGCTGGAAATATTCCTCAGAGATTTTTCTCCATATTGTCATGATAGCATCACACAGTTGCTGCAGATTTGTCGGCTGCACATCCATGATGCCAATCTCCCGCTCCACCACATCCCAAAGCTGCTCTATTGGATTGAGCTCTGGTGACTGTGGAGGCCATTTGAGTACAGTGAACTCATCGTCATGTTCACCAGTCTGAGATGATTGAGCTTTATGACATGCTGCGTTATCCTGCTGGAAGTAGCCATCAGAAGATGGAGACACTGTGCTCATAAAGGGATGGACATGGTCAGCAGCAATACTCAGGTAGGCTGTGGCGTTGATGCTCAATTGGTACTAATGGACCCAAAGAAAATCTCCCCCACACCATTACACCACCACCACCAGCCTGAACCGCTGATACAAGGCAGGATGATCCATGCTTTTATGTTTTCAAGGCCAGATTCTGCCCCGAGCATCCGAATGTGTCAGCAGAAATGGAGACTCATCAGAGCAGCAACGTTTCTCCAATCTTCTATTGTCCAGTTTTGGTGAGTCTGTGTGAATTGTAGCCTCAGTTTCCTGTTCTTAGCTGACAGGAGCGGCACCCGGTGTGCTCTTCTGCTGCTGTAGCCCATCTGCCTCTAGGTTGGACGTGTTGTGTGTTCAGAGATGCTCTTCTGCAGAGCTCGGTTGTACCGAGTGCTTATTTGAGTTACTGTTGCCTTTCTATCAGCTGGAACCAGTCTGGCCATTCTCCTCTGACCTTTGGCATCAACAAGGCATTTGTGCCCACAGAACTGCCGCTCACTGGATATTTCCTCTTCGTCGAAGCATTCTCCGTAAACCCTAGAGATGGCTGTGCGTGAAAATCCCAGTAGATCAGCAGTTTCTGAAATACTCAGAGCAGCCCGTCTGGCAGCAACAACCATGCCACGTTCAAAGTCTCTTAAATCCCCTTTCTTCCCCATTCTGATGCTCGCTTTGAACTGCAGCAGATCCTCTTGACCATGTCTACATGCCTAAATGCATTGAGCTGCTGCCATGTGATTGGCTGATTAGAAATTTGCGTTAACAAGAAGTTGGACAGGTGTACGTAATAAAGTGTCAGGTGAGTGTGTTTATAAATATATATATAAATCCATATTACAAAAAAATGATTTGCAATGTAATTTGCCTTTTTTAATGATAATTCCCCCACAGAGAACTAGATTAAGGTCTTTCTCAGGACATGCTGCTCCATTATCTGATGTGATGTGCATGATCTAATGATGTAAACAGTGTAATTCTCAGAAACGTGACGCCTGAAGGAGCGACACAGCAATGATTCACATCTGTACAAACAAGCATCTGACATCCGCTTGTTTCAGAGCGGCACGAATCCACCCAAATTCACCACAGCGTCATTTGACGAGCTTCCAGGCACAAAGAGGAACTTTCTGGAAGCATGAATGTGCTTTATTGTCTCAGAATAAACCCAGTGGTTAAAAGAGACGCTCAAGGGGGGAAATGAGCTCAGTTATGCTCAGATTTAACACTAATAGCATTCCTGCTGATGCATGCAAGTCTAAATTATTGAAATATTTCCCAAATGATGTCGAACAGATTCAGGAAGTTTTCACAGTATTTCCTCTAATATTTGTTCTGCTGGAGAAAGTTTTATTTGTTTTATTTCAGCTGGAATAAAAGCAGCTTTTAAACCAATTATAAGGTCAATATTATTAGCCCCCCTAAGCAATATTAGTGTTGGATTGTCTCCAGAACAAACCACTGTTATACAATGACTTGCCTAATTACCCTAACTTTACCCTAATTACCCTAGTGAAGCCTTTAAATGTCACTTTAAGCTGTATAGAAGTGTCTTGAAGAATATCTAGTCTAATATTATTTACTGTCATCATGGCAAATAGAAAATAAATCAGTTATTAGAGATGAGTTATTTAAACTATTATGTAGGGCTGGACGATATGGCAAAAAATTATATCACGATATATTTCTTAATTTCGGTCGGTACGATATAATTCGCATATCGATATGGACATAATTAAAAACACAGGAAAAAACTGCCAAGAACGCACACAATAGATGTCTGTAGCTACAAATGTCTGCAAACTGAATATGCAAAGTCAATAATACCTCCAGACTCTTATAACTTTGTTTTTTAAATAAAAACAATACAAAACATTACGTTCACGTTTTATTTGCATTTAGCCTTTACAAACAAGAAATGTGAAATAAACTGCCAAATAACTAAAACTCTCAGACTCTGCTTATTTATTTATATAAATAACATATAGACATAGTTCATGGAGGTTAGCTTGACCAACGTGAACAGAAACTTTTATCAGCGTCTTTTTTTTTTTTTTGTATATGCTGAATATTTAACAATCAAAACAATACAAAAATCTTACAATTATGACATCCACATCTTAGAAAAAGATTAATAATTATAATAATTAAAATAATCAAAAAGAGTATAGGCTACATTAATATTCGCAGCAGAAAAGAGTTGTTTGAGTATATTCATAGTTCTGGTTGCTTTTCATCCTGAACGTCCTTTAAGGGTTGAATCTGCCTATTTATATTTGGGTGTAATTACCTATTAAATTAAAATGTGTAACATGAAATATTTCTTATATTTTTTATAGTCTATTTATATTTTATATTATTTTATATAACACATTTTCATTATTTAACATTTATAATACCTCCACACTGAAAAAAGTGTTGTATGCAGAACTGTTGCAAACAATTTATTTGTGTTGAATTTAAACAATCAAATTAAGTTGAATAATGTTCAACTTAAATTGTTTGTTTAAATTTAACACAAATAAATTGTTTACAACCACTTAACGTAAAAAAATTGAGTAAATTCAAGGAATCGTCTCTGAATTATTTTTTTCAGTGTATTAATCACATTTTATTTCATCAGCTTTGCAATAACCAGATTGCTGATAAATTTGTCTGTGAATTTCATTTTGTAAGTTTTGCGCGAGTGCTACAGTATATGCCAGCATGCTGCGAGTTCGTGTGTGTGTAATTTTGGCAGTTTATGCGAGGATCGAGTTATGTATGTGCATGTGGATGTATGCAAGTTTATATGTATATACGCATCAAGTTTATTTGTATATGCGCAATTTTCATAAATGTTGTGAACATTCAATAGTATAGGTTTATATGCGAGGAATTGATAGGTGTATATGCACGTGTTAAGCCAAGTTTAATTCAAATCCTACACAGTGCCTCATAGCCATCTGTTTGCTTCATAGCCTTGTCTTCTGACTCCGCTAATTTCGGTGTCGGGAAGGTGGATGGTGGTGAGGCGACAGGATGGCTTAAACTTTTGTGGTGTCTCTTCTTCTGAACCTTATTATGTTTCATCGGTTGGAACAGATTTGATGTGTGGCGCTGCTAGTCAGCACCAGTCTCATGCACATTTCGCAGAGCACCGAAAATACGTTTATCGAACCATTAAGACACCACTGCATTGGTCTTTCCCCTGTCATCAACTAATTCCGGGTTTTTCAAAGTCTAAGACAGTGGGCCTCCCTTTTGACACAACTTATCCATTGGCGCCCCCCTCCTCCCAAACATGCGCACACACACACACGATTCTGGAGGTTTTCCTGCTACCTCATCATGCTTGGTTTCAAGGTGTCCAGAAATCTAGCGGGTCTCATGCTGTCATTAGCCAAAATATTTTGATAAACCACACATAAAGGTCGTGGTTCATCAGCTGGTCCTGTCCACGTAAATCCTAAACTCAAATACTGATCATCACATCGTCGTCTTTTGGGTTTAAGCCCTAAACTTGAAGGCTTTGAATCGGGGGTTCTTAGAAACCGACCCATTGTATTAGCAGCATGATTAGCAGGCTTATACCTGTATTGGCGGGCTTGTCAAACAGAAGCGAATTCACAGCTATGGCCTTCTGGGTAAAAAAGGTTTTCTTATTTTTGACGTATTATTTTTTTTAGCTTTGTTTAATTAAAATGTTTAAAAATAATAAACAATACATATAATAATTAAACGTAATAATTATATTTTTATTACATAATATTTTTCCCGCGCCTCCCCTGACATGCTCTGGCGCCCCCTAGGGGAGGCGCGCCTCACACTTTGAAAACCCCTGAACTAATTCATCTGCATTCTAACTCGTGGACGTTTGTTCATTCACATCTGTATTCAGGGCACACTTCAGGACAAACTTTCTGCGACGAAGCGAACCAACTGCTGTGCTGAGGCTGAGCGCTGGCTGGCAGCGTGTCTGATGTCACTTGCGTGATGACGTACATCACGCTCTTTCTGACAGCTGAGCACTGACCCATCACTCAGTGACAAATGATAGAAAGTATAAAAATTAATAAATCTTATAAAATATATGCAAATTTATATGGAAATACCGAAATTGAGTTTAAAACTCATATCACCGTTATTGAAAAGAATGCTATCAAACAATGTAAAGTTTATTTATAAACAAATTTGGAGAGGATCACGTGCTTATGATTGTTCACAGCTGTTCCAACTTTAGCTAACGACTGATTATCCTATCAGATAATCCTTAACTCACTATAAATAACCAGACTTTTCTCATCTCAGTATCTTCGTCTTGAAGAAACCCCCCCCCCACCCCCCCACCCAACCCTACTTTCCCTCCTTTCAAACGGGCGTCACGGTGGCCAGCGATTAGCGCTGGTTAATGCCCCTGGTTTAATTCCTTTCCAAACCAGACGGCATTTCTGTGTGGAGTTTGCTCGTTCTCCCTGTGGTCGTGTGGGTTTTCCCCGGGTCCTCCGGTTTCCTCCCACAGTTAAAAAACAAACACCCTAAACAATTAATCCAAATACTTTAGCTAAACTCTGAGTACACCTTTCAGCATCCATATCTGATACTTAGCTACAACAAGCAAGAGGGGGGAGTCATCGAGATCGACCTGAGCTCAAACTCCCCTCTCGCCTTGCAACAGGAGGGAGCCCAGGGCTCGAGGATCTTATAAGCTCAGGGCTCTCCCCCGGGACAGCACGCTAAACTAGCTTTATTATCAATCATCAGCTAAGTGTGAACTCTTGAAATATAGATATCGAATTATTGTCCAGCCCTACTATTAGGATTAGAAATGTGTTGAAAATTTTCTCTGTTAAACAGAAATTAATAAATCTAAAATAATTACAATTTGACAGGAATAATTCTGATTTTAGCTGTATATGTTGTTTCACATTGGCATGAAAAGCGGTTCTCTAGTATTAAAGAGTGTAATGTGCAAAACCTCCACTTACTGCACATGAACATACATGAAACAATGGGATTATACAGCCAGAGATGAAAGTTTTTTGTTGAAATGGTTCATCAACAGATGGTGTTATGTAATAATGCATCCATCAGGAGGACAAAAGACTGAAGGGAATCAAAGAATCAAGGATTTCAATCCATCTAAAAGCAAAAAAATTAGGATTAGAAATCCTTGCACTTTGGCTGAACTACAGTATATATCAGTTAAGAATTAATATTGTAATGTGTGCAATTGCAGGATTAGATGATTCATTAATTCCACAGGGGAATGAACCGCCAACTATTCCAGCATATGTTTTGCACAGTGGATGCCCTTCCGGCCACAACCCATTACTGGAAAACACCCATACACACTCACATTCACACAAACTCATACATTACATCCCATTTAGTTCATCAATTCCCCTATAGCGTATATGTTAATATACAGTAATGTTTTAGGTTGGGCAAAAGCAAGAATACATTTTTTAAATAAATATATTTAGTGTCTGTAAATTAAACTGCTGTATATTTTATTTACATAAACACAATATTTTTCATTTAGATTAAATTACATTTTATAGTTTGAAGTTAAATTATACATTGAGAAAAAAAAGAGCTGTAATTGCATTAATTACATTATATATGTTGGTATAAAAGCGCAATTTCATTCAGTGCAACTAACCCTGATCCCGAAACGGACCAAAACATTCATTTCAGATCCGGAAAACTGTGAGAACAGAACAAAAATGCAGCATTTTTACCCTGTTTCACCCACAAATCCCTCAAGACGCATGTGTTGTCACATCATTAACCTGATATACGTGCTAAAAACTGTGGCCTGGAACGGCTTTTAAACCTGCTAAGACCAGCAAATCAGCTTAGACTGGGTCAAGATGTTTTTTACAGCAGGGTTTTCCTCAGAAACAGGCTTTAAACAGAGACGCTTCCCATTAGAAAGGTCAAAACATCCTGTCATTGGATTTAGCTTCCACTAATTTATATAAAAATAAATAAATACAAATAATTAAAAGTGTAGGTATATTTTATAGTGTATAACTTATTTATTTGAGTAATAATGCAGTAAAGTATTGAGTAATAGCAGAAATGATTGACTTTCATTTTACTGCATCTTATTCTGTCCTTATTGCGAACTTAAAACAAAACAACATAAAATAGACTAATAAATGACAAAGAATTTAAATTATTATTAAATCAAATAAGGGTTTTGCTCAGAAATAAGCTTAAAAAAAGAGATGTTTATATTTTACAGTCAGTACTGTTTCGTTATTATTCTCTTTATTATACCTTTATTTAAAAGATAATTAAAAAACAATAAAAAAGTAGGTATATTTTATAACGCATACTTACTTTATATATTATATTTGATTAGGTTTTTATTGTGAACTTAAAACTAAACTAAATGTACTGTAATAAAACCCTTTTTGTTATATGAAAATACTAATAAATAAAACTAATAATATGTATTTTCTTAAATACACCTGTAAAAACAACAGCAAAAATAGACTAATAAAAGATAATAATAATAAATAAATTAAATAAAACTAGTACATGAAATAGTCAATATGTTTTTAAAACATTTTGTTAAATATATTTGTAAAAACAAATAATAAAATGGACTTAAAATAATTAAAATACTAAGAAAAGACAAGTCATTTAAATTAACTCAAATTAAATAAAATAAGGGTTTTCCTCAGAAATTCATTTATTCATTCATTTTCTTGTCTGCTTAGTCCCTTTATTAATCCGGGGTCGCCACAGCGGAAAGAACCACCAACTCATCCAGCAAGTTTTTATACAGCGGATGCCCTTACAGCCACAACCCATCTCTGAAAAACATCCACACACATTCACACACACACTCATACACTACGAACAATTTAGTCTACCCAATTCACCTGTACCGCATGTCTTTGGACTGTGGGGGAAACCAGAGCACCCGGAGGAAACCCACGTGGACGCAGGGAGAACATGCAAACTCAACACAGAAACGCCAACTGAGCCGAGGCTCGAACCAGCGACCCAGCGACTTTCTTGCTGTGAGGCGACAGCACTACCTACTGCGCCACTGCTTTGCCTTCCTCAGAAATAAGCTTTAAAAAGAAAAAGAAAAAAAAGAAAAAGAGTTTCTGTATTCAGGACAAAATGCCTCATCATTAGATTTTGTTGCCTTTATAAAGTAAAAGCTGCAAAAAAAATCTAAAATGTAGGTATATTTTATTGCGTTTATTTTATTTTGAGTTATAATACAGTAAAGTACAGAGGAATTACCAACCGACGTCACACGGGTTCCTGGTCTGCAGTTCTTTTTTAATATCAGGTAAGTGGACGCTACGCTGAATCAGACACATTACTGGTTTTAATTCCAGCAATAGTTTCAGCAAAAACAGTGATATAAGGGGAATTAAAGGGGAAATGAAGCCCTCAGTCAAGTTTAACTTATTTTGTGCATTAGATTCCACTTTAATAAAAATGTATTAAACAAACTCGATTAGTGTAAGCATTTAGCAGAAAACGGCGTGTTTTACTACAGATTTTAGACCTAGAGCGCCGCCTTCTTGAAATGTCGCTGTGTCTGACGTCACGGGGTTGGTTGAGTTCCCTTCGCTGAACAGAAGCAATGGAAGGAGACTGTAAAGCCTAAATGCAGTATAGGCCCCTGGGTGCCCCCTTGCCCTCCACCTAGGGGCCTCTGACCCCAGCAAGCCAACCAGGGGTCCACATCTCTCCCTGGACTTGCAGTATAGGCCCCAGGGTCCCCCTGGATGTGTGTCTAATATAAAAGTATAGATATTTATTCTATTTGTATTTTTTCCCCTTTTAATTACCGACCATTTGATGCGCTTTGGTCCACTCTCTGTATTACGCTAGCCGACTGCCTGTCTGGGTTTCACCTATGATTGTAACGGACTGAACACAGAGACTGGACAGCCTAATTTAACCTAATGCATGAAGGTGTGGACGAGCATCACAGAGCTGCTGCAAATACAACAAACACAAGCATTTAAGTGTCTTCAGTTTTGTCTTTTTCTTTTGTTAATGCTGTTCGCTTAAGGCGCAATGATCCTCTCATGCTGCTCCAGCGCTGCCTGACGAGGGCATTTACATTCAGACTAATGCAAGAATTAAAATCATACATGACTTCACGCTTTACTAAGTCACGTCTGTGTGGGTTATGTCAAGACATATTCCCATATCAGGTCAATCAAGTTGATCTATCAACACGTATGAAGGATAAAAACCTGCCATAAGAAACACCGTGTCGATCTCAGTTTGGTTTGAGGTGAGGTGAGCAGAGGTGAGGGGGTGTAGCAGTGAAAAGTGAAAGTACCCGCCCCCATTACGTCAGCAGTGATTCACTCTCTGCATTACGCTACCTGACTGCCAGTAGGTGCGTTCGACATGAAGCTCAGCTGCAGCCGGTGATCAATGAGATTAGCCGAGCGCAGGCGGGGGCGGAGTTGAAAACGTAGCCGTCAAGAGGGACAGCTGGACACTTCGGGACTCAAAATTGCTGCAGTCATGATGACCGATCACATGGCGTCATCATAAATTTTTTGTTATTTTTATTTATAACAACAAAACATTTACAAATAAAACAGAATACAGTTTCTACAAACTATAGTTCCTTTTTAAACAATAAGAGAATTATGAATAACATATAACAAATGCATGAGAGAAATAAGAGGAAATGAGAGGTTCATATAAAGATAAAAACGAACAGGTCTATTAAATACAAAGCAATAAGCATAAATTCTAGGAGTTAAACATCACTCTTTAGGCTAATTCATTACATTTATGTACATTTATAGATATAAAAATGTCCAATGTAAAAAGCAAAACAAGGTGTTTTGATTAAGTCCTAATAAATGAGATTATTTGGATAATGAATGAATTTTCAAAAAAAGCATTTTAATCCAAAAAGTTTGTGTTGAAAAGAACAAAAGGTAAAATAAGTGAGTGATGTAGAAGTTTCCCAGAAAGAGCAGGTAGCCTTTAAACTGCTAGACAGGAAATAAAATATATATTTATATTATAATAATAAAACCATTTTATAATTATTTAATAAAATAGTTCTTTAACTTAATTTGTTAAGAGAGCTTTAACGTGGCAGGATCAATGAGGATGATTATTTGTAAGACTTATTTGAGTTCATATTTAGGTTATTCACTAAAATATACACTAAAATATATCATTTAAATTGTTCATGGAGATGAATGCAGTAAATAGTCTGTTTAAAAAAGTTAAAAAATAAACTTGTGCAAACAAGCTAACCTTTATAACCAGATTATTTAACAAAAGATGATACTGCAGTAAAATATTTGTAGTCTTTTAATAAGCAAAATGTGTGCAAGATAGAGAGGGTGTGAAAAGTGAATTGTTTGTTTTGAAAGTTTTGAATCGGAATTTGTCCAATTATAAACCCGAAATACACGTGTTTGTTGTCATGTGGTGAACTCGACCAATCGTGTAAAATCGGTGTCGTCATCAAAGCTCCTGCAGTCGCTCCACGACTGCACGGTCAGATGCTGCACGGTCTGAGTCTGCCGTCTGATCTCGGAGCGCTGTCGCAGTACTTTTATGCCACATGTGACAGTCACGTGGCGTCGGCGCAGCATCAATCTGGACAAGATTTCTAACCAGAATGCACCGCTTTAAGACAGATTTCGATCGATCTGCACAGCGCTGCGTGAAGTCGAACGCACCTAGTTGTTTCAACTAGGTCCAGTGCTGACGTAATGGGGACTTTTCACTTTTCACTGTTACCTGAACAGAACAGCAGAAACCGCTGCTCATTCTCCAACGTCACTTTAGAGCAGTGGTTCCCAACCTTTTTTTTTTGCCTGAGACCTCCTTTTCCCCTGGAAAATATTGCAAGGCCCCCTCCACATTTAATGATATAATCGCTCATATAAGTTTGCAGTAATGATGACAAAAAAATGTTGTTTTCAAACAAACGGTGTGTTTATTACTGTATCTAGATATGATTATGCACAAATAATAGCCTATTGTAAAATATAACAGCAAAAAATCAGTGAGCCATTTGTAACTAAACAACGTAAGCCTTTGGCCTTCAAATTTTGACATTCAATAACAAAAATATCAGTATTCCAACTAATGTATAAGGGAAAAAATAATATAGACTATTACAATTTAATAGTTGCATGTTATTTGCCATGCTTTACCAATTGGAGTAAGGATTGCTGCGAGGCGAATCAGTGAGACTCGTGACTTGCGGTGAGTCATTGGCGCTAGTCACGGCAACAGCAAACTTGTGCAAACTCTAGAAATGCGAACGGCCTCATTTGCGATCTCCATCAGTTGATTCTCTTGCAGAGCCATGCTGGATTCAACCAATTTGTTGACAAATGGGTTGTGAATTCATACCATGGCAGTTTGTGGGTCATTCACTGGGTCTTTTCCCCTTAGCAAAGACACTTTCAAAAGACGTCTGTTTCTTACTAATTTTGTTACTTGTGGGTTAAATATAGGTGCTCAAGTGACCGAGATGCAAGCAAGAGTACGGTTATTTTTCAAAACAAAAGACTTCAAAATAAAAGATTGTTAAGACTTAGATAATAAAATGTAAATAATTAATGATTTCTTGCTAATTAACTAAGGCAACATGATCATTCTCCTCCTGCTAAAAAATGTTTCAAATATGACCCGACACCCCACAGAGCTCGCTGAGGCCCCCTTGTGGGCAGCGACCCCCCTGTTGGGAACCACTGTTTTAGGTGCTAGTGTTTGAATGATTCTCTAGCGTAATGTCTAAAGTGGTGAAAAAACTGCTGATTTTGCTCACATTTTATGATAATAAGGCTGAACAGCATTAAATGCCATCAGTCTACAGAGATTTCCCAGTATCTCTCTGTTGCAATCCGGAGATCACGATAAGTAACCCAGAAAAAGCCAAAGCAAAGCAAACACTAGCAGAATACTGTGGTGTAATACACAGAGATCGACTTAAGAGTGTCACTTACCTGATTTACAATGATTTGATCGGCTGTAGTTTGAAATGAAACGTTTTTCTCCTTTAAAGACATAATATGCCGTCTCTGTCGCCATCTTGTGGCGTAATGTCAACTGTCTTTGCTCGGCTCAGTATGACAGGCTGATGGCTGCAGACGCACTGAATCTCTGAAGTTATAATTATTTAAATAGGCACTGTCCTTATAAATAAACTGCAGAGTTGCAATCTAAACAACTACATTCTCATCTAAAAAAACCCTCAAAAGTACATGATGTTGTCAAACAGCTGCAATATTTGTCAAACTGTAGTGAGTTTATTGATCTGCTGTCACTCTGTGTGGGCGGAGTAATACACAAGGGTGGAGAGGCTGCTTGACTGCTCAGGGCTCAACAATAAGGACTGCCCGGTGGCCCAGGGCCAGCGTGAGAGACGCTTGGGACAGTAGACAGGATAATTACTGGCCCGATTGGGACAGTGCTGCCACTGCAACATTTAATTGGTCTGCGACTATTTGTCAATTGCGTGCATTTTAAGTTTAGTCTTCAAATACTGCCTTCTCTGTGATGTCGTTAACACCATATTGCTTTTTGGTTCCTCTTGTCTGATTTGATGTTTTGAGCATGCTATTTTTTTCCGTAACCTGGTAAAAGCCAGTACAGCGAAGAAACAGCAACATGGCGGCAACAACAAATTATAAGGCTAAAACAAAATGTCTGTTTCTAACGTCTTGGAAGCAGACATTTACGTGTGAACAATGCGACAAACAAATAAATAAAAAAACTGATAAAAAAAATGAAAAAAAGTGATGTTTTGCACGGTTTGCCTTCAGTTTGACAAGTCAGCCACCTTTTGTTAAATAATTTCAAACCACAATAAAATACCTCCACATTTTACCCTGCTCACTTTTGTTAACATGTTTTTAAGTATTGAAATTCTAGATTATTTAAAATATGTGGCAAAAAATAGCTATTAACTTCCCTTTTTTTTTTTGGTGGGGCCAGCGAAAATTTGGTAGGGCAAGTAAAAATCTGAACCACTGGCCCGATCGGACCAGTAGAAAAAATCCTTAGCGTTGAACCCTGGTGCTGTTATTGCAAAACATTGCATGGCTGTCATCCAATTAGATATGAGAACCAGACACAACTGTGGATGGATGGATGGATGGACGCTTAGATAGATGTATAGACACACTGATAGATAGACAGATAGACAGACAGACAGACAGATAGATAGATAGATAGACAGATAGACAGACAGACAGACAGACAGACAGACAGACAGACAGACAGAAGATAGATAGATAGATAGATAGATAGATAGATAGATAGATAGATAGATAGATAGATAGATAGATAGACAGACAGACAGACAGACAGACAGACAGACAGACAGACAGACAGACAGACAGACAGGACTTTGACCTATAAGTTATATATTTTTATACATTTATAATATATTTATAATATTTTTTTAATATATTTATAGTAAGAGTATTATCATGTGACTTTTAAAAGGTGCTATATATAAAATAAAGTTTATTATTTAAGTTGATATTAAAGGGTCCTCTCCACCAGGCGATGTCTATGTGAATAACACGTTCAATGACTTATATTTGTCCAACCACAAGTTAAATCAGAAAACAATGTCCTGAAATCTAGCAGATTAAAACAGCGGCGAAACAGAGACTGAAACCAGCCTGTGTTTTTGGGCAGAGAGAAAAAAAAAAAAAAGAAAGTGATGCTCTCTGACATCTGCATCCCACGTTGCCATGGCAACATGTTGCTATGAGATCCATCTATTTGTGCCAGCATAGAGGAGGCGAGTGTGTTTATGCTCCACACACACACACACACACATTGAAGGCCGAAAATACATCCGCCAATGTTTGACAGTGACCACATTTACATGGACATCAGTGATCTCATCACTTTTCTTAATCTGAATAAGGCAATAATATGATGAAGGGGTTTACATTAATGTTCCTCTCATGATCCCGTTTATGACGCTAGTGAAATTCGGCGTTCGTGTTTGTGGGTATCTGCAGCTTTTTAATAACTCATCATCTTTTCAGCAGGGTTTTACACTTGTGGGATTACCATGAGAAGAATGAGGAAACAATAATGTTTGAGGCTCACTCTATATACAGAGCTCTTATTATTCGACTATGCATACCCAATTTTCTTTATAGGGCACCTTTACAAAGCAAAACAAAAATCAACACTAACTCACAATGTTTTCTCTCCCTCAAGAGGTTCTAAATGCTGATGAGCTTCTTTATTCTGTTGAACACTCACACAAAAGATTTTATGAAGACTGTAACCACTGACTCCCATCAAACAAAACATACTGTAAAAGTCAATGGTTACCAGATTTCAGCATTTTACACTATGGCCCAATCCCAGTTCTTTTTTGTACCCCCATGGCTCTTGAAACAGAGCGTAAAGGGGAAGGGCTTCAAAATTTACCCCTAAGAAATGGGGCACCACTCTCAAAACTCAGAGCATCTGATAGTACCTAGAATAGCAAAGTCAAGTATAGGAGGTCGAGCCTTCTCATTCATGGCTCCTACACTCTGGGATAGCCTTCCTGATAATGTCCAAGCCTCAGACACTCTCGCAGTTCAAAACTAAAGACCTATTTTATCAAAGCATGCACTCAATGCATTACACTGCAATATGATCAGGGCTTAATTTGTGCCGAAACATGCCGGCACCTCTGAAATCTGATCTGGCACCTCATTTTACTGATCCTCTCCTCAACCACCCTCCTCCACCGTCCGCTGATCACTTTAACTTTCTTCCACGACTCCACAACCCTCTTCACTTTCGTCCGCGACAAACCCCCGCTCTTCACTTTCATCCCTCGTCCACGACACCTGGACAACACCTGCACACCTCATCACATGTCATCACGATCTCTCGCTTCATATGAGAGCAGACGAAGGCGACTGCTGTAGTTTTTCCAAGTTGTGTTATTGTTTGTGATTTATCTTCAGGAAATCACTGAAAGCAATGATATCATGGCGATATAATGAGGCATTATAATGAACTATACTGTGTATTTACACAGTGGCCATATTCATCAATATACACGCACCAAAACAACACTAGCATTATAGCAGCCACTGTAAAAAGCTCATTCTCAGCCACTAGACATTTCTGACAGGGTATTAAAGTGTCATCGAGTGACAGAACGTTGTGGGACTGCTGTACTGGAGTTATGATTATGGATTATAGATAGCGAAATCTAGCGTTTTTTTTTTTTTTTCAAAGCATGATGGTAAAACATGAATGTTATGAATATATTAAAAAAATGTGCTTGTTTGTCCTAAAAATTTCTAATAATGACAAAAATACTAGTTTGTGGATCTCCTTACTTCCATGTACAGCTATGCTGCCATTGTGGCTGGTGTATTCTGGGAACTATTTGTGTAGCTCCCTGGTTCAATAAAGCATTGACTCTTTCACTGGTGTTTTCCCATGGTTTATTTTCAGTGCAGCATTCACTTCACTGACGCCGTCATCTTACATCAAACACCATGCACCGTACACCGAACACCTTGCACCATACGGCAAACACCGTACACCTTATGGCAAACACCATAAGAGCTTGTATACAAAGAGAAAATGAAACCACATGTAAGCAAAAATAAAAACCGTATACAAACAAACAGACATCACTTAAACTCAATATACAAACTCAATACAAACAAACAAACATATTAAACATGAAGTGTCAGTACCTTGTTCTCCAATCAAACCAGAAGCTAAACCTTTAGTCCATAGCAGACCACACAGCTGAGAAGCCGTGATCATGTGCGATCTTTCTGTGTCCGATTACATCCGTAATGGTAATTCATTCAAAATAAAAGACTTCCGCTTTTACATTGAACACTTCGAAACATAAATACCATAAATATCAAATATACATATAATAAATGAGAGTGTGAGAGAGAGAAGTATATACACAATATAAACATATTGTAGAAAAAGATGCAATAACATAGACACCATGTCAAAGTTATTAACAATTTGTACCCCTCGGTTTTCGAGTGTGGTCCTGAAAAATCTACCTCTTCCCCTTCCCCTTACGAGAAATGGGACACCCCTACCCCTTCACATGAATGCGCAAAATGAAGGGGAAGGGAAAGCATTAAGGGGGAGAATTGGGATTAGGGTTGTAACGGTATGAATTTTTTACGGTATGATAATCGTCTAAAACAATACCACGGTTTGACGGTTTCGCGGTATACGGTATGTTACAAATGTTACAAAATAATAGAACAGTGAAGCAAATTTGACTTTTTCCAAATAATATATTTTTAGTTACTATAAGCAACACCACTTACAATGAACAAATAAAAATAAGAAAATAATAAATAATGTGTCAAAGTCCAAATAAAGTCCAAATAAACATGGTGCAAACCCTCAGTAATAAAATAGATATAAATATTTACTATACTATAAATAGTTACATAACGAAACTAGATTCAATATGGAACATCCTTAGGTTTTATGTGCCAGCATGGATATGGTTGTCTATGGATTTGGATATGGTTGTCTGCAATGCAGACAAACAGCTGCATCTTCATTTACGTCTTTTGAAAACAGCAAGAGCAGCAGTTCGTCTTTGCTGTGTCACTGTTTTGTAATTTTTCTGTGCTGCTGTGCATGCAAAAGTACTTAGTATGAGAATTATTTCATGCAAAATTTTTTTTTTGCGTTTTATTTAGCCGCGCATAAATGTATGCCTACCTCTCATTCAGTGTTGTTCAAAAAGCTTGGTCCACAAACAAAAGTGAAACCTATGCTTATTGGTTGTGATATAGCGAGTTTGAACCAATCTGGGCATGGAGGAGGGACAATGCATCAATGTATCATGTCTGGTTTGTCCGGAGACACAGTGACGAGCGTTTCTTTGTCAAATCAGCGTTGTCAAATGTTGATGATGTAACCGCACTGATTCCGGAGCCTCTGAAAGTCCGCGAATGTTATGTGATACAGCACTGGAAAGCTGAGATTCTCTTCTTTATGCCAATCTTTGAATTGTATGAATCGGATCAGCGGATCAAAAGTTATTAAACATTTAAGAGCAATACTTATTTTTAGCCGCGGGCGGCTGTCTCGGTCTTTAAGGGTTAAAACCGTTGATATGCAATTGTTCATGGTATGATAATCGTGCACATTCAAATCGTGGTAAACCGTCATACCGGTATATTGTTACAACCCTAATTGGGATTGGACCGATATTTTTCTTTGTGTTCAACAGAAGAAGGAAACTCAAACAGGTCTGGCACATGTGAAAAGTGTGGTGAACTATGCCCTTAACATTTGTAGACAATAAGTCAATTCAATTCAACTTTATTGGTATAGTGCTTTTCTAATAACTTTAACTAGTAACTAATAGCTTTTAACAGTAAAGTTATTATATTTCAACAGCTAACCTGCAGCTAAAGTTTTATACACTATCTGTCTTGTAGTGAATCTCAGTTGTAAGAGCAGCAAATAATAACTCGACTTCTAGTTGATGATGTGTAAAAGTGTTGAAGGTGGATTTCTCTGCTGAAGCATCTGCTGATCTGCATTAATCATCACCAATACTGCAGAAGACCTACTGGAACCAGCATGGACCAAGATTCTCACAGAAATCAGTCAAGCTTGGTGAAGGAGACATCATGGTTTGGAGGTCATTCAGTATGGGGCGTGCGAGAGATCTGCAACATCAACAGCCTGAGGTATCAAGACATTTGTGCTGCCCATTACATTACAAACCACAGGAGAGGGACAATTCTCCAGCAGGATAGCGCTCCTGCTCATACTTCAGCCTCCACATCAAAGCTCCTGAAAGCAAAGAGTGCTCCAGGATTGGCCAGCCCAGTCACCAGACATGAACATAATTTAGCATGTCTAATGTAAGATGAAGAAGGAGGTGTTGAAGATGACCACAAAGAGTGTTGATGAACTCTGAAAGAGTCCTGCAAGAAGGCTTTCTTTGCCATAATTCATTAATTTGTTCAAAATCAAGGCATGATCATATGTTATTGTGCTCAATTAAGCGTCATCTAGAGGCCTTTACCTTTCATATAAGACATTTCTGACATCAAATCATCAACTAGAAGTCCAGTTATTATTTGATGCTCCTAAAACTTGGATAAGCGACAAGACTACTGTCAGGTAGTGTATAGTATATAAGTGATGTCTGTGCTGATTAAGCGATGCAATGAAGTGTATTTGTGTATTAAGTGTTTGTTGTCGATGAAGTTTTTAATCTGGCAATAAATGCTAAGATTTTGGTAACATTGCAGAAAATGGTCTTTCGCAGAATTTCACGTCTCATTTCAGCTCTGCCGTTCTGTCGCAATGTCCCACAGACTACTCTCAATACTTTCTAGCTCTTAGACTCACAGTTATGTAAAGTCCTAGATTTGCAGCGTCAGATGTTACAGGGTTTCCCTCTGGGAGCTCTTTAGCAGCTATTCAAAGCAGCAGCGTTTCTTCTGCTCCACACGGAATAAAGCAGCTCTTCTAATGCAAGCGGCATGATGCCCATAATGGAGACGCAAAGCTGGCAGCTCTTCCCAAATCTGCATCTCTCTCTCCTCCCACACGCCCAGAGGTTACTTTGCATAACTGTGACGCATTTCTTACGGCAGCCGGTCGGTCCGGGGATCCTGCAGAGGTGGAGAGTTTGCTGATGAATGTGTTCAGATGTGTAACGTGGATATATTCTGAGTGTTGTGATGATAGGGGTATTACTGAATGTGTGCGTGTGTCTGTGAGAGAGAGAGAAAGACAATGGATCTAGGTGTAAAGGAATATTATACAGTAGTATAGTATTAGTATGTAGTAAATTGTATAAATAAACTGGACTAATATGTACGTTTATGCATTTATACAACAGTTCTGTCTGGTTCTTGAATCTGATAGCCGTGTGATATTTTAGCAACAAGCAGAGAGACGCTGCAGTTTGACAAATATTACTGCTGTTAGACAACATGATGCACTTTTGAGGCTTTTTTTAGTCAAGAATATAGTTGTTTAGATTGCAGCTACGCAGTTTATTTATAAGAATAGTGTCTATTTTAAAATATTTACAATTTCTGAGAGAGTTTGTCGGCAGTCATTAGCCTGCCATAGAGTAGATCAAAGACGGTTGACGTTTTCTATCCAAAAGATGGCGACAGAACCGCATAATAAGACCTTACACTTAGAATATTATGGGCTCTATTTTGATGGTCCATGCGCAGAGCGCAAAACGCAGGGCGCAAATGCTTTCAGGGCGTGTCAGAACGCGTTTTTTCTAATTTATGGACGGGAAAACCTGCTTTGCACCATGGCGCATGGTATAAAAGGGTTGAGTTTATTTTCTTAATGAGTTATAGGTGTGTTTTGAGAATAAACCAATCAGAGTCTCGTCTCCCATTCCCTTTAAGAGCCAGCTGCGTCACGCCAAGAGCGCATTCGCTATTTACAGGACGCAAAGTAAGTCTAAGTGGAAAAACTGAGCATTTCAAAAGCAAACAGTGAACAGTTTTTAACAGAAAACAGGTAAACAGAGCATCTACTGCGTGAGAATGAGAGATAATGGATCTACTTTCACATTCGCTCTTATACTGTGGGCGGACGGACAGATATATACTGTGGATTGATGAATAGATAGACACAGACAGACAGACACTGTAGATATAGATAGATAGACAGACAGACAGACAGACAGACAGACAGACAGACAGATAGATAGATAGATAGATAGATAGATAGATAGTGTTACGTTGAGAGACGTAGTTTAAAGTTATTTTGTTTATATTAGCCCCTTTCACACATGCAGACCTTTCCGGAAAATTGCCGGCAATTTTCCGGAAAGGTTGTATGTGTGAACAGGTCCTTTTTGAAAATGCCGGTAAATTCGTTCTGGCTATTTTCCGGAAAGAGAATTTGTAACATTACCGGCAATTTGCCGGAATGCTGCGCTGTGTGAATGCAGAAGGAAGATTACCGTAATAAGCGCGTGCACGTCTAGAACGTGCTGACGTGAGACGTCTGCTTTAGCCAATCACAACAGTCAGACGCGTTTACGTCCGCGCGGTTTATGAGAATAAAAGCCTTTGAATATTTTTCCAGACACATTTAGCTGCTAGAAGTTAGTCAGATCACGTTTATATGTTCTTCTTAATGCCAACTGTGTAAATAATCATCGATGAGATGCTTATGATAAGCCGTTGTTTGTTTACCTTCTATGAGCGCCAGCACACGCACATATTATGAACATCTCGACATGCGAAAGTGATCCTGCGAAAGTTGTTCACAATATTGATCATCCACAGAGTTTGTAATTTAGTCAAATGTTTACAAATACAAGCGCAGCCGTTTAAAGCTCATTTCTGGTGAATGATGTCAGAATTTACCGGTATTTTGGAATGGATGTGTGAATGCTCTTTTCCGGAAAATTTCCGTAACGTCCTCGCCTGTGTGAACAGCGCTTTTTTGAACATACCGGTAAAGTCGTTCCAGAAATTTTCCGGATATTTACCGGTATCACTGTGTGAAAGGGGCTATTGTGTCGTCTTTTTCCCTGTTCTTCTTTTGTTGCCTTGACTCCTCCCCTCCTGAGTTTCAAGCAGGTTGCTGATTACTTCCCACAGCTGTGTTCACTTACTATGGAGACGTGAGAGGGGATAAAAACACAGGCCAAACACTGAGATGCTGAGAAAGGAGCTAGAGAGGAACCTTTCTCCAGAGCACTAGCTGGGTTTCAGTTGAATGATAGCTGTTGACAACTGTTGAACTGTTGTGATTTGAGATGCAACTTGTGTATGATTGGTACTTGTTCTGTGTTGTGGCTAAGAGCAGTACCACAGTTTAAACTTTGATTTCTTTCTTTTGCTTTTTCCCCCCAGGAAGCAGTAAGGAGGTGGACGGCCATTCCTTTTTGTTGGACTTTTTCTCCTGTTTTGAGGTCAGTCAGGGAGTCAGTGTAGTTTTGTTGTTGATTTTCATCATTGTTTTCTAGTAGTTTATTTAGAGGCTTTACTCCCAGACAGAACCCTGTTTTGTTTGTTATTTTGGCTGTATTCCACTCCTGAAGCTAGAGCTTCCTTAACACATTGTGTGTTTGGTTTTGTAAATAAACTTTTGGAACTTTACTCTTTGTTGTTGTGTTGTGACTGGTCCCAGTTTAGTGCTCTTTAAATTAATATTGTTGTAAGACGTAACGATAGATAGATAGATAGATAGATAGATAGATAGATAGATAGATAGATAGATAGATAGATAGATAGATAGATAGATAGATAGATAGATAGATAGATAGATAGATAGATAGATAGATAGACACTTTGGATGGATGGATGGATGGATGGATGGATGGATTTATTAAAGTATATCAAACAAAAAAAATTAATTAGATTTAATGGAAAAAAATAATAAAAATAAATGAATGAGATATATATATATATCAGGTTTTATTTCAGGTTGACTGATGCTGACTCTGATATGTAGTGGCTTTAAAGCTACAAGAAAATCTGCTTATTTCCTGAGAGTGACCTTGGCGTGACCCCTGCATTTTATTTATTTTCTCCCATCTGCGTCAGGCCGCGAGGATTACACACACACGCTGTCCAGCCATCAGCACTTCCGCCATACGGCCAGTCAGAATGAAGCCGTGAGCATCCGGAGCCGGTGTCAGGCGTGTCAAGGTTGCATGGTTGCATGTTAAGAACACCCAGGGCTTTTACTCACACAGCTAACCAAAAAACCCTGGCCTGACGTGACCTGGCAGTGCTTAGAGGACACACGCGCACACACACAATGTTGGACGATGAATCTGAATCACCGGCCAATTTAGTGTTGGAGGTTTGATGGCTAAATTAGAGACACCTGGTGTTCAAACTTCACTGATCTTGTGAATCTTGTGATCGTGTGAAGGGTTCATCAGCATATACAGCACAGTTCTGCTGAAAACACAGCACTGCACAACATTATAGGGACATATCAGAGCTCAAAAGAGAGAAACTGCTGGTGCTCGTCTCGCTGGAGCATCTGTGACCAAGACAGCAATTCTTGATGATCAATCAGAGCATCAGAAGAGGACAGGTGATGATGAAGAGCTGCGGTATCCAGAGTAATCTCAGCAAACCACCAAGAAGAACCAACAGGAGGAACTATGGAAGCTGTCTGAAAGGGACATGCGGATGATAACCCTGATTTATCTAAGAGACATAAAACCACAGCTGCCCGACTCACTGCAGAATGAAGTGTGCAGCTCATGACTCCTGCTTCCAGCAGAACTGTTGGTCTGCAGCTCCACAGGGTCAATATCTATGGCACAAAACTGTGCTCACTCCTGCCAACACCGAATGTGGCTTTCAATGGTGCCAGCAGCAATAATCTTGTGCTGTGGACAATGTGAAACATGTATTGTTCTCTGATGAGTCCACCTTCACTGCCTTTCCCACATCCCGGAGAGTTACGGTGTGGAAAAGCCCCAAAGAAACATCCCACCCAGACTGCTGATGCCCGGAGTGAAGCATGGGGGGATCAGTGATGGTTTGAGCTGCAATATTATGGCATTCCCGAGACCCAATACTTATGCTAGATGAAATCCCAAGAACTACCGACCCATTCTGAAGGACCATGTGACCCAATGGGTTCAACATTGTATCCTGAAGGCGGTGGAGTGTATCAGCATAATAATGCAGCAATACACACAGCAAGACTGGAGACAGAGTGAAGTTGAACATCTCCCATGACCTGCACAGTACCCAGATTTAAACATTATTGAGCACTTTGGGGTGTTTTGGAGGAGCGAGTGAGGAAAGGTTTTCCTCCAGCAGCATCATGTAGAGACTTGAACACTATTCTGAAGAAGAACGGCTCAGAATCTTTCTGGCCACTGTGCAGGACTTGGGTATGTCATTACCAACACCAAACGATGCTGTATTTGCTACAAAAAGGGGGCTCGACCTCATACTAATGAATTACACACACATACACACATATATATATATATATATATATATATATATATATATATATATATATATATATATATATATATATATATATATATGTGTGTGTGTGTGTGTGTGTGTGTGTGTGTGTGTGTGTGTGTGTAATTTAAAAAACATTAAAAGTAAATATTTTTAATTGTGTTTTTATAACAATTCATTTAAATGCATTTATTTACAAAAACATTAAAGTAAATATTTTGTATATTCATAACAATTTATTTAAATACTTTATCGTTGATTTACACTTCATAATTTATTTATTTAAATACTTTATCATTTACTTACATTTTATTATTTTATTATTAAAAAAACATTTATTAAAGTAAATATTTTTAATTGTATATTCATATCAATTTATTTAAATACTTTATCATTTATTTAAATTTTATAATTTATTTATTTTAATACTTTATTATTTATTTACATGTTATAATTTATTTATTTATTTACAAAATTATTAATTAAATGTACATTTTTATTGTATTTTTATAACAATTCATTTAAATACATTTTTTAAAAATATTAATTAAAGTAAATATTTTTAATTGTATATTCATATCAATTTATTTAAATACTTTATCATTTATTTACATTTTATAATGTATTTATTTTATTACTTTATTATTTATTTACATGTTATAATTTATTTATTTATTTACAAAATTATTAATTAAAAGTACATTTTTATTGTATTTTTATAACAATTCATTTAAATACATTTATTTACAAAAACATTAAAGTAAATATTTTTAATTGTATTTTTATAACAATTCATTTAAATACTTTATTATTTATTTACATTTTATAATTTTTTATTTACAAAAAAAATAATTAAAATAATAAATAAAATAGTTGCAATCTAAACATAAAAATATTTTATAGCATATTTAAAACAATTTATTTAAATACTTTATCATTTACTTATATTTTATAATTGATTTATTTTTTTAAATATTAACAATAAGCAAATAATTTTCTAAAACTGAATCTGAGCCACGTGAGCCTGCTGTGAATGAATTAAGTGATAAATCCGGAAACGCGGTGCTGTTTTAAGCTATAGTATATGATGAGGGCAAAGCAGGTTTCCTGAGGTCAACTTCCGCCTTGCCAATAACATCCAGTAATCCAGCGGAAACGAGGAAAAGCGAGAGCGCGATTATTTCCTCACCCACGACTAATCAAACGTATTTCTGTCCTCGAGGATCAGCACATGGTTTTTTCACAGCGTAATCCAGCTGTGAGCATGGGAATCAGTGTTTATCCTGTACTGCAGAAGTCCTCAGGTTAACCTGAGATTTACCCAGTAATACCGCGGTCACGACCTCACACTGCAGTTCACTAATGTGTCAGATTCAGCCACACGGAAAACACACACACGAAGACCTGCGGGGATCTGTGGCCTTTCATTATCATATTGACACTGCTGCACTGTTAAAAAGTAAAATATAATAATAATAATAATAATAATAATAATAATAATAAATATTATTATTTTTATTAATTCTAATAAAAATAAAAACAATAAATAAATATTAATAAACTATATGTAAGCATATTTGTATTTTTCTCTGGGCTTTCAATATAATACTAACACTGCTGCACAGTGCATTACTTAAATGTAAAAAAAAAAAATAATAATAATAATAATAATAATAAGGCATCAATACTAATAATATATCAATATCATTGATTATAATAACATTTAAAAATGATAAATAGGCATAAATACATATAAATAAATAAAGCATGTATAAAACATACATGTTCATTTGTATTTTTCTAAAGGCCTTTCATTATTATAATGACACCGCTTCACTATGCATTGCATTAAGCAAAAAACTAATTATAAACATATTATTGATTATAATAAATAAAAAAACACAAATTTAATAAAATTATTAAAAAATAATGTGTAAATAAAATATGTTTTTATATTTGTGTATTAATTGCATTGTTTTTTAAAATTTCATTTAAATAAATAAATATAAATAAACAATATTAAAATAAATAGAAATAATTAAATAAAATGAACAAATAAAAAAACTAACAATAGAAACACATAAATAAATAGAAATAAAGTGTGTATAAAACATACATTTTTATAATTGTGTACTTTTTTATAGTCTTTCATTATCATACTGACACTGCTGCACTGTGTAAAAAAACATTGATTATAAACATAAAAAAACAATAAATAGAAATAGATGAACTTAAATAAAGCCTGTGGAAATTATACATTTTTATACTGGTGTATTAAAGCCTTTGTATTTTAAACTATTTAAATAAATAAATAAATAAATAAATAAATAAATAAATAAATAGAAAAAAAAACAATTGAATAAATAAATAGAAATAAATAAAAATACAAATAATTAGCATTTTTTTTAATAATTAATAGAAATGAAGAAATAGAAATAATAAAATAATATAGTAAAGAATACATAAAATATAAATTTTTATACTTGTGTATTAAATCCCTTGTATTTAAAATTCTGTTTTAATAAATTAATAAGTGAATAAATAGAAATAATTAAATAGAAATAAACAATATAAATAAATAAACCAAATCATCTCACCTCTTTGTGATAGTATAAATAAAATCATTACATAAATAGTGCATATAATATGTTTTTATATTTGTGTATTAAATGCCTTGTACTTTAAATTCCAATTAAATAAACAAATACAAATAAACAAAATAAGTGAATAAAAATAAATAACTAAATAGAAATAAACAACATAAATAAAATAATAAAACATACGAAATTTCGAAATTTTTCCAAAACGTCTCGCCTTTGTGACAGTATAAATAAATAAAATCATTAAATGAAGTGTATATAAAATATATGTTTTTGTGTTTTAAACGCCTTGTATTTTAACTTCCAAAATAAATAAATAAAAAGACATAAACAAGTGAATAAATAAATAGAAATAATTAAATAAAATAAACAAATAAGAAAATATTAAAAAATTAAATAATAGAAATAAATAAATAGAAATAAAGCGTATATAAAATATCAATTTTTATACTTTTGTTCTTTATAGTCTTTTATTATACTGACACTGTTGCGCTGCACATTACATAAAGCATTACAAAAAACATTGATTATAATAAATAAAAATAGAAATAGATCATTTTTAAATAAACCGTATATTTATACATTTTTATACTTGCGTATTAAATCCTTTGTTATACATTTGATTCAAACAAAAAATTGAAATAAATAAACAAAAGAATAAAGAAATAAAAAGAAATAATTAAATTAAAATAAACAAATAAATAGAAATAAATGTTAAAAATAAATAGCAAACATTGTTAACATAAACAATAGAAAAAATAAATAATAATAAAATATAGGATGTGTATTAAATCCCTTGTATTCTAAATTCTGATTAAATAAATAAACAAGTGAATAACCAGAATTATTACGTAAAAATAAACAAACAAATAAACAAAACTACAAAATTGGAAAATACACCTCCCCTCTTTGTGACAAATGTAATTCCCCAGATGCTGATCTGTGCAATAGTTTAAGCTTTTGCTAAAAGACACACACACACATAGATTATATATACGCATATATTCATACAACAGTTCTGGGTTCTCGAATCCGATTGGCTGATAGCCGTGACGTATTTAAGTAATATCAGCATCAAGTCAGCCTATTTACCCTCTGTGTATTACTCCACCGAAAAACAGCCAGCAACACGCAGAGAGACGCTACAGTTTGACAAATATTACTGCTGTTAGACAACAAAATGTACTTTTGATGCTTTTCTTAGTCGAGGGTGTAGTTGTTTAGATTGCAACTACGCAGTTTATTTATAAGGACAGTGCCTATTTTAAAATATTTACAATTTCTGAGAGAGCTCATCAGCGGCTGTTAGCAGCCCAAAACCTGCTACATCCTATCCCGGTTCTCATTAGTGTTATAGAGTATATGCTAGTGTTGTTGCCATACTGATAGACTTCCAGTGACCGGTTATTGTGAGCTTTTTTCCATTTTATACAATTCCTTTTACAGCATCAATGTTGTAATGTAATTAAAATACAATCAGTGACATGACTTTGGCATTCATTTAGCTGCTCACACTTGTCCATTATAAACACTCACAGGACATTAATTTGGACAACTAAACGGATTTGTTAAATAGTTCACACAAAGATAAACACCTCACGCATAATTTGTGAAAGAACAGACTTAGCTTATGTGTACTAGATGCGATCATGAGGCTGTTTTTGCACAGAGTTTGAAGTAATCAATCAGAGAAAAGGGAGAAACTGCATTACTTTGATCATTTTAATAAAGCATATTAATAATAAAATCCAAAAGTTTGTCTAATATTGAGAGATCATTTTATCTTGCAGCCCACCTACAGGATTGCTGAGACCTACTAGTGGGCCGCGGCCCGCCCGTGGAGAATCTCTGGTCTAGCACACAACACCAATAGCTCTCATAAAGCCCAACTACAGCCAAGAGATTATTGCCACTGTTTGTAAGGAAAATATTCTCCCACATGTAAACTGAGGCATTACTTTGCCTCAAGACTTTGAGCAATTTGACAAAATCTGGCATCTTTTCTGTCACCTTAAAAAAAACCTAGGGCTGTGCAATTAATTGAAAATCCGGTTTCGATTTTGATTTTGGCTTCTAACGATTATGAAAACACATTAACGGAGATAAACGATTATTCCATCATACACCGCCCCCTTCCAGTTGTACACATTTGTTGCTCTGCAAAGCTCAGTTCTACGTGAAAATGACTAAAAGCATGTGCTGTAATGTAACTTTTGCAGCAGGGGATGCGCATCATTCATATTTTCAAACCGCGAAAGAGCACGTGCTGTTGTGTGTGTGCGCGCCGCACTTAGCCTCGGACAGGTAGTGTGTGTGTGTGTATGTGTGTGTGTGCGCTTAGCCTCGGACAGCAGAGCACATCTAACACCATCGTAATGAGAGCGATTCAATGGTCAAATACATGCACATTTGTGTCAGAGCGCGGTGTTTAGTGAATATTCACATTAACCCTTATTTGTGTAATAAACAAGAGAATCAAAATACACGTAAAAGAGAACCATATCAGAGCCGCACTATTCTTAAAGTGACAGTGTTTTTTTGCTATGATGACAGCACAAAATATTAGACTAGATATTCTTCAAGACACTAGTATTCAGCTTAAAGTGACATTCAAAGGCTTTACTAGAGTAAATGGGTAAGTCATTGTATAACAGGAGTTTCTGCAGCTGACAATCAAAAATATATATTGCTTAAGAGATATAATAATATTGAGCTATTAAAATAGGTTTCAAAATATTTAAACCTGGTTTTATTCTAGACAAAATAAAACGGTCACACTTTACAATAAGGTTCATTAGTTAATGTTAATTAATGCATTTACTAACATGAACAAATAATGAACAAAACATTTACTACTGTATTTATTAATGTTAATAAACGTTGGTTAATGAAAATACAGTAGTTCATTGTTAGTTCATGTTAACTCATGGTGCATTAACTAATGTTAACTAGCATGGACTTGGATGTTAATAATGCATTAATAAATGTTCAATTATGATTAATAAATGCTGTACATGTGTTGTTCATGATTAGTTTATGTTAGTAAATGCATTAACTAATGAACCTTATTGTAAAGTGTTACCAATAAAACAAATAAGACTTTCTCCAGAAGAAAAAAAAATATTATAGGAAAATTATCTTTTAAACATCATTTAGGAAATATTTATATATAAAAATAAATTCACAAAAGGGCGAATAATTTTGATTTCAACTTAGGGCTGGGCGATATTTACGATTTTTTCGATTAATTCGAATTTACGTTTTCAGACGATTTTATTTTGAATCAAATCAAGAAATCGTGATTTTTAAAAAATATATATTTAATACATTATAATGGCACCAATGCGCTTTGGTTCACTCTGTATGAAGCAGGAATCACACCAGAAGCGCCTCTCGGCAGCACCATGATTCAGGACACAGTTCATATTTCAGCCGCACCACAGAGCACCATATGATTAGTTTCATGTTAAATATCATGTGAATGTGCGCGTTTGGTGTGTGATAGTTTAAACTGTCATGTGCGCGCCGTGTTGCGGCACTTCTGGTGTGTGACCTGCTTGACTGTCTGTTAAAGCGTGAAGTCATGTAGGATTTTACTTGTTGCATTAGTCTGAGTCACGTCTGTGTGGATTGTCAAGACATATTCCCTCATCAAGTCCATAAACTCGATCTCAACATGTATGAAGGACGTAAAACCCTGCCATGTGAAAACCGCGCTGATCTTTTGGTTTGAACACGAGTAGAAGTGAGGACCTGTAGCAGTGAAAATGGAAGTAGCCGCCCCCATCACGTCATTTAGTGGACCTAGTCGAAAACCCGACAGATCAGGCAGCATAATACAGAGAGTGGAGCAAAGTGCATCAAATGATCGATATTTAAAACGGGGAAAAAAGAAAAATAGATTTAATATATTATTTTATATTAGACACACATCTGGTGCTTGTATTTGCTCCTGCTATACGTCCACAACTTCACGCATTGGGTTAAATTAGGCTTTACAGTTTCCATGTTCAGTCCTTTTCATCCACTGTATCTTTGTTAAGAAAAAGGCAGCAGCTTTACAACCCGACATTAAATCAGAAGACAAAGCCAAAGCCGAGCTGACAGCCAATCTTTCCTAGACTCAGCAAAACTTGCAAAAATCCCTCTGTATTCCTGCAAATGCAATATTAACACAAATATTTCTTATTCAAATCTTCAGCAGCGCTATTTAACTCGTGAATTTGTTTTACATTTATTTACACCTTGACCGATTTTTGTATGACATGGCCATTAAAAATACAGTGTTCCTTAACCAGATGGTTTAAGTTACTTTTAAAGAGAGTGTTACTTCAGTCATGTTGTTGTAATGTTTTGAGAAGACTAGTAACACAATAAAAAATAAATTAAAAAAAATCGAAATCGTGAATCAGTCAAACTTTATAAAAAACCTACTTTTTTTTTTTTTTTTGCCAAATCGCCCAGCCCTACTTCAACTGATAATGGTTCTAAATAATCATGATTACAATTATGACCAAGATAATCATGATTATGATTGTTCCCATAATCGAGCAGCCCTAAAAAACTCCTACTGTATAGACCACTGCATCATTTTTTGTAATGTTTTAATCCTCTTTAAGATCATACTCTGCAGTTTAAACATGTTTTCGAGGCTTGTGATGTGTGTGGGTTTATTTATTCACTTTCCTTCTTTTTTTTTTGCATGTGTAATAAATATGTGGACCCATTATGTAAAATAGAGAATCCTCTTCCTAAATCTTCAATAGAAATTGACTAAAACAGGCATCTTTAAATATACAAGAAGTGAACGCAAACGCCAATGTCTTGTATTTAATGAATCACCAGCGTTTCAGCTATAAATATCCTTTCTACTGATAATAAAAAGGGTCACCTACATCTCGGACGGCCCGAGGGTGCCTAAATTAACAGCAAATTTTCATTTTTGGGTGAATTATCCCCTTAAGGGTCCCAAAGCTTTTCTATCCTCCAAGCAGAAAGAAAAACAGTGCAGAAAATGAAACAATAACAGCAGCATGTCCAGAACGCATGAGGGATTTAAGCCTAAAAATAGGAAAAGTTCATCCAGAACTGAAAATGCAGTCATTATTTACTTACCTCCATGTTGTTTCAAACTGTGTCGTCTTTTATTGGTTTGTGGAGCAGAAAATGAGAAATCTGAACAATCTTCACGCAGATGATCCCAACTAAAAGACAAAAGACAAGAGGAAGCATAAGGTTTATATTCATACTACAGTTTATATTCAGACAATTTATGCAAGAATTGTAAATCTTATTGTAGATCTTGTGATGACTGATGGCATCTCAGCCAATGTTTTAACTAATCGACTGATGTCTCTAGAGTGTGTGTGTTTCAGTTTGAGCTGAAAATAGCACACAGATAATGTTTTCTACCTCTCTGAAACTGACCCTTTTAGGCTTTGATCCAAATTATGGCATTTTTGATGACTGTCGCTTTAAATTCAAATGATATTGTGCTCTAAAAGAGGGCGGAGCTAAAATGTGTCAGCAGTGACAGATTGAAAACAAGACAAGCGTTATCAGTGTGAAAAAGGTCAAATGTGAACGTCAGTGTGTAAAAATCTTTGACAATATGTAAAAAAAAAAAAAAAATACCACAAGAATGGTAAAACAGAACATTTTAGCTGACTTTTACAAACCGTGGTAAACCTTTAAACTGGTTATCGTCCCATACCTAGTACACATCTGTCCCTCATTTAGTAAAGTACTTGTTTGTTTTTTTCCCAATTAATGTTTTTGATGTATACAAGTGTGTACCTACACTGAAAAAAGTGATTTTTGAGAGCGGTAAATATAATCTGTGAAAACCATATAAAATTTACTTGATTATTGCAGCCAACCAAGGAATTTAAAAGTAATGGGTAAATTCTACATATGCTACCCATTCGTCAACAGTAACAATCATCACATTGATAAAGGCAGTAAAGTATACCCTTAAACCGTGAGTTTTTTTGCTTGAAATTGCGCATGCGTCAGCCCGCGTTTTTGAGTGACTGGGCGACGCTGGATCCTCTCAACGGCTGCCATCGAACAGCAGAAGATAAGGTAAGCTCAATTTAAGGTCATTTTTGAAATTATGAGATATTACACATCACTTTTATTCTGCGTTCATTTGTTTAAAATGTCATTACTTGAAATTAAAGTTTGAAACTGTCGCTGGCGTCACCATGGCCCGGCACACACCAAGCCAACAGCCGGCTGTTGAGCAACGTCTGCCCGTCGGTCAGGCAACTTGGTATGTTGTGTTTCTTGCGTCGGTTTGATGTGTTCAAATACACAAACTGACCCCAGGCTAGAGGTCTGCATTCCTGCGGCTGTTTCGCGGGACCCGACCGGTTTTCTTGAGCACGGGAATAAATTTCCAGATAAAACGCAGTAACGTTAGCGGTCGGTAACTCTGGTGTAATTTTAACCGGAGCGGGTGGCCTAACTATATAGCACTCCCGAGGGAGAGAGAGAGAAAGAAAGAGAGCGCATTCGCCGTGCTGTGTGTGGGTGTGTGTGTGTGTGTGTGTGTGTGTGTGTGTGTGTGAGAGAGAGAGAGAGAGAGAGAGATTACATTTGAATGAGAGAGAGAGAGAGAGAGAGCGTTAAAGAGCGCATCCGCCGTGCTGTGTGTGTGAGAAAGAAAGAGAGCGCATTCGCTGTGCTTTCTGTGTGTGTGTGTGTGTGTGTGTGTGTGTGTGTGTGTGTGTGTGTGTGTGAGAGAGAGAGAGAGAGAGTGAGTGAAAGAGCGCATCCGCCGTGCTGTGCGTGTGTGTGTGTGTGTGTGAGAGAGAGAGAGAGAGGGAGAACAAGAGAGAGCGCTACTGCTTTGCACTAACGTTACTTCCCTTTTGTCTTGTTTGAAACATAAAAACAGTACCTCTGTATCCCATTTTTAAAAAAATTGTGGGATCAGTTAAAACATTTTAGAATATTTTTTTATCTTATATTTGGTATTTTTTTAAACATCAGTGTTTAATAATTTTTTTATAATCTTGTAATATGGTATATGAGGCATATTACATCTATGAAGCTAAGCATAGATATTAATATATGTAATTGCAATGCCTTTATTTTAGTGAGTTAAGTACACATAACACATCATTTCTGCATAACTGACCTTTGTCAGACAGACTGCCTTGATCAGAGGAGCACAGATAAACTACTGTATTTATTTCCCCAATTGATCGCCATTCTGCAATTAGTTTTTTTTAATGCCTGGGGTCATAATTCATTTTGCATATTAAACAAACACCTGAATAACCACCAGAGGTGATCATTTACATTATATTGTGATAAACACAAAATCAACTGTACAAAATCTAACCCAGGTACATGTCTGATCATTTCTTTTGTGTAATTTCTGTTTTAATTTCTGTTGCAGGCAGAGTCTGTGTATGTGGACACTCACTATTTGACCCTTTCTTCAGTTTCTCTTGTCTGTCCTCCACAAGCAGAGACTCACTGATAGACAGCTGTTACCCATTCTAGGCCTAACACATCCAAACACGACCACACCGCAAGTGTATCCTTTACAGGTATGCAAGTTTTCCAAATAAAATAAATCGCATTGTCCTCAAAGGTGTAGTTACCTTAACCAAAGTCCTCAGTTATGGGAAAAAAATTGTAATACTTATTATCCTCCTTCTTCTTTCCTCATCTACCTCTTCTTAAAAAAATTACAATCAGATTATTTCTTAAAATTTCTACTTCATTAAATATCCGTTTATTGCTTTGGCAGAACAATATTGAAGCAAACATATGCAAGTAAGCTCATCAACTATTAATAACCTGTCTCAATTTCTTTTCTTTCTGTCTCTACAGCTAAAGAAACACACTACAATCAACAATGGCGGTCCAGTTAAGAGTAATTTTAGAAGAACACAACATTCAAAAATTGAAACTTCCAACAGGAATTCCAAATACATTGGAAGATCTTGTTTCCATAATTACTGCAACTTTCCAATTGCATGGGGAAATTGGACTACTATACCAAGACAGTAACTTTGACAATCAGTTTTTCAGTGTCACCTCAACTGCTGACTTGCATGACAAGGCCACTGTTAAAGTGATCCTAAAAGAGCCGACAATCACCCTTGACCTACACCCAGTATTTGAATCATCTACATTGAGTACAGTGAGCACCCATCCTGCTAGTACTGCTGAAACGGACATCTGCCCTGCAGATCATGATGCATCCTCAGAGGTGTCAAACTGCGAATCTTCAAGTTCCAGTGATACCATTATTCTTCCTGATTCATGTCGCTCTGCTGCATGGCCAGTGCCATTCCAAGTACCAGAGTTTTCCAGAGACATAGAACTAATCCTTGCAGAGGCAAACAACTCGTATCATGCCTCTGGAAGACACTTCATGGATGCCAGTATTAAATCAGCAATAATGCAAGAGCTTGCAAAAGTAATTTTTTCATACACCGCTTACCCAACCAATGAGCAGATCCTCTCAGTAGCTGAAGCCTTGGTTTCTAAGTTTCCGTGTCTTAGGGAGCCAGGTTCATTTGCGGGATTATATGGCTGGCAGCAGCGCATAAAAAACAAGATGCACAATTACCGTGCAAAGCTAAGATCTCGAAAATATTCTTACCCGGAAATTGAAATCAACACCTTAAAAAGGAAGCATCCCGCTGATGTAGGGCCTTTAAAAAATATAAAAAAGGCCAAAAAAGCAGAGGTTAATTACCTCCCTCCACACCCTACTGGTGAAAGCCAAGAGACACTGGAGAAAGAGAGACTTGAATTAATTTGTGAAATTACAAAGAAAAACAATGCAAAGATAATTGCAGATAAAATGAATAAAACCTTCTCTAGCCGAAGAATTGAAGTGGTCAGCCTCAGCCCCTCTGTTGATGTGTTTAAAGAAAGGTGGCCAGCATTATTCACTGAGGCTCAGGTGAGAATTTTTCTTTTTTTTCCCCCCACTAAGATACTTTCATGTGATTACTATGAGATCTGGTCTGTCATTTAACATATAATTTTTGTTCTTTTTACTTCCTAGATCAAGGAGGAGTTCAGACGCATCACAATGGTTTCCTTGGAGGAGACATTCCTGCGGAAGCTTGATGAGTACACACCTGGTCTTTTGCGGCTAATGCGTGCCAAAGGAGGAGCAGCTGGTTGCAAGATGCGTCCTCTGCTGGACAGTTTAAATGTATGTTATTTTATTTTTTCACAGATATATAATTATTAATATGAGGGAATTAAAAGTTAAATTATTTGTAAACAATTGCTTTGTTGTGTTAAGTTGAGCTCCTTACCAACCTAAACTAACTTTTAACATCAGTGTGTGAATTCAGTCTTATCCATCTATTTTCTTTGCTGCTTTATCCGGGTCAAGAGAAGCTGAAGCTAACCCAGCATTTATCAGGCGAAGGGGCAGGGTTCTCCCTGGACAGGTCGCCAGTCTATTGCAGGGCCGGAATTCAGTCTTAGTACATGCAAATAACCCCCCACTCTGCTAAATTGTATCTCCCTACAGACACAGAACATTGAGGAAAAAAGAGATGCTGTTGTCTGCTGCCTCATTAACTACCTCGGTGAAAGACAAGAAGATCTTTTCCATGAATGGCAGGTATGTCATATGGATAACATATTCTTGATTAACTCAAGGGATCCTCCTCTCATATCTCCCTTTTCCTTTTGTCTTCTACTCCCTTCTGCTCTCCTTTAGATAAACTGAAATATATTGAAAGAGCATCTTGAAATAAAATTGTGTGTGCTTTTTGTTTGTTTCTTTTTAACACTTAGGAATGTGAGGAGTACACAGACAAAACAATGAAGGTGATTGTGAAGCACAATGTCATGGCTGAGGAGGACGATTTGTCTATTGTGATCGAGGGAAACCAAGTGATGGAAGGATGTGGAAGCCGAACAAAGGCATGCATACTGCTGATGGGACTCATATATGCAATCAACATTGAATATCCAAAGGAGCTGAAGAACACATTTGAAGCTTTTCAAAAACTTTTTTTGGAAATTGATGGGGCAAAACTTCTGAAGAAAGTCCACAGCCTCAAAAATAAGCTTATGAAGTAGACATTTCTCTCCTTGTTTAAAGGGGATTCTTTGTTTGGACATACCTTGATGGAGTTGTAATGGACTGTTTTATATTTTTCTTCTCTTCCCTCATTTGCTCCACATACAGACACAGACCCATCCACTGTTTCTCAGCCCTCTCCATTGCTCTGTGTTTTCCCCCATATTGACAGAAAAGGAATACTAATAGATAGTGGCCTGAACAATTTTGATCTCACCTACCCTCTTCCCCATTTGTTTGCTTATTTCATTCTGATCCTATCTGCGAGAGTGAGAGTAAGGACAAAAAAAAAAAATGATGGTATTTTGTTTTTCTTTTATCTTTTTTTATATTTAATACTGTACATGCACAGAAAAACGAGGTTGTGTGTGTGGTTTTGCCTTTTAAAATATAATAAGTGGCCTCTGAAAGAGTTGTATGCGAGTAGCCAATTATTCAGAAACAACATTTGAAAATTATCTTAGTGAGCTATAAAACAGGTTTATTTGTTCATTATTGTGTGAAGCTGTTGCACTTTATTTAGCACTTTATTCTGTGTTTTTAGATACAAGAAAATCTTGATGTGATTGATCATTCAGCACTGCTCTGATTTCCTCACTTCTTTTTTATTTTCCTTTTTTTGCTCCCCTCTCTCCTCACTTTTCTTTTCTTCTCTGATCTAGATGTGTTTTATTATCCAACATTATTGAAACAACATTTGAAACTGTTGTCTTAATGAGTTATAAAACAGGTTTATTTGTTCATTGTTGTGTGAAGCTGTTGTACTTTATTTAGCACTTTATTCTGTGTGTTTTGATAATTTGGTGCATCAGTGCTGCATATAAGCAAGACTGTTCAGTTATTTTGTTTTATGAATGTATATGGATAACAGACCACTGGTCAGTTACTGTTGTGTAAATCTGAAAAGACACAAGTTTAGTCTAAGAGTTTAGATAAAAGAAAATCTTGATGTGATTGGACATCCAGCTCTGCTCTAATCTCCTCACTTCTCCTTTTTTTCTCCTTTTTTTTTTCCTTTTCTTTGCTTACTTCTTTTCTGCTCTGATCTGGATGTCCTAAAACAGGGAAATGTTTTATTATCCAACATTATTGAAATATTTGATAGATCAGCGAGTTATAAAACATGTTCATTACTTGAAATGTTGTGTAATGCTGTTGTGCTGCACTTTATTTTAAGTGCGTTTTCTGATTTTTTGGAATAAAAACATTGAGTTGATAACCAATTTAAATGTCTTTATTGTAGAGGTAGATTTTACCTTCTCTGAATAAGTAATTGTTATTAGGTAACTGATATTAATAAACTTCGATTTAAAGAGATAGTTTTTACCTAATAAGTAGGTGTTGAATATATACATAAATGTGAGGTATTTTTTACCCAATTTTTGTAGTATTTAATAGCTTTTTACTTCAGATAGTTTATACTCAATATATGGGATTAAATCTACCCAGCCAAAGACGATAGTTTATACTCAATATATGGGATTAAATATACCCAGCCAAAGTCAATAGTTTATACTCAATATATGGCATTAAATATACCCAGCCAAAGTCGATGCAAATTGTTACCTCAGATTTATTGGGTAAATTCTATAGATTAGTTTTTACAGTGTATAGCTTGTATTTTGTATTCTCAATTTCTTTTATCCCTGTTGATGTCTATTTATCTCTGTTGTTGATTGTTGTTGTTTATGAAAATGTAAAATAATAATGATAATGATAATAAATAATTCAACAAACAAATATAAAATAAAAAATTAAGTAAAAATATTAAAATTAAATAAATAAAAAACAAAAAACTAAATTAAGTATAAATACATTTTTTAAATAAACAAAAATATAAAAAATAAACAAATATAAAATAATTATATCATAAAAAGAATGTAAACTACAAATGTAAACTATATCAAATAATAAACATAAAAATGTAATTTAATTAATAAATAAATAAAAATAATATAAAAATTAAATGAATATAAATAAAAAAAAAACATTTAAATTTTTTAAAAAGATATTAAATCAAATTGAATAAAAAATCATAATTTAAAATAAATATAAAATAAAATAAAATGTAATTTAATTAAATTTAATTAAAAAATAAAAGTTAAATAAAATAAATAAACAAAAAACAAGTATTACAAAATATATAAAATATAAATAAAATAAAATTAACTGATGAAAAAATGTAATAAAATATTAATATAAAATAAAAATATAACAAACAAAGGAATGAATGAATAAACAAATATAAAAAAAATGTAACAAAAATAAATATAAAATAAATAAAATCATTTATAAATAAAAATATTAAATAAAAATAAATGAAATTTAAATAAAATAAATAAAATAAAAGTTGAGTATAAATTAAATATAAAATTTAAATAAAAATCGAAGAAAAACGAAAAATTAAAAATAAATAATAGATAAAATAAACAATATAAATTTAAATTAAAATGAATATAAAATAAAAAATATAAAATGAATTGAAAAAAAAATATTTTAGAATAAACAAACAAATATAAAATAAAAATAAACTGAAAATAAAATAAAACACATGAAACCAATTTTTTTTATTAAACATTAAATAAAAATTAAAAAGTATAAATATAATATAAACAAATAAATAAATAGAAATTCAAATTTATATATATATATATATATATATATATATATATATATATATATATATATATATATATATATATATATATATATATATATATATATATATATATTCATAGTTCACATTTCTGAACTTCCATTAAGGTAGGCACATACAGTGCGTATCAATACACTCTGCACAATGATGAGTGCACTGATTAGTGAACAAGTTCTTTGAAATGCACCCCTTGAGTTTCCCAGTGGCTCTTGTGTTCAAGCGAGCACCTTTACTTCATAAAACCCATAAATCTCTCATGCACACACAGCCCAAACCACACTGATACTCATGTCTGTAGTCATCTGTCAAAAGCTAATTTAACTTGATCTGCTGACCTCCACACACAGTTACGGCGGTGTAATACATCATGCAGTAATCAGCCCAGCAGACATAAATAAAGCAATCTGCAGTTGACTCACAAGTGCATTTCCAGCCTCCCATGATGCAAAACTTCTGGGAAGTGTCGCATATTCTGGGAATGCACATCACAAGTACACTGAAAGTGGGAAGTTGCAGTATTCTGGGAATGCATGTCTTTTTAACAGCCGACATGTGAATTTTTGGGGCACTGTTAAACGGTGCGGCTTTGAACAACTGTAGGGGATTTTACAGGAAAACTCTATTAAAGCAGCAGGTTGATGTATAAAGCACAAGTAGCGCTCAAAGGTGCCATAAAAGCGCCTCCTTGTGGAAAAAGCAGAATTAGGGCACTTACATTTCATTAAGTGGCTTTTAAAACATTTCTGAGAGGACGCCCAGCTATAGCAGATCTTTTTATTGATGATAAATTAATATTTCAAACACTTTGGTTTTCAAATAAACATAGATTTTTTTATATTTGTAATTTTGTTATTGGTAACACTTCACAATAAGGCTTTATTAGTGAGTGCATTTATTAACATGAACACACAATGAACAATACATTTATTACTGTATTTGTTCATGTTAGATATTGAAAATAAAGTCATGCATAGTTGCTGTTAACTGACGGTGCTTTAATGTTACCAAGTGGATTCGGATGTTAATAATGCGTTAGTAAATTGTGATTAATAAAAAAACTGTGATTAATAAATGCTGTACAAGTACTGTATTGTTCATAATTAGTTCATGTTAATAAATACATTAATTACTGTAGCCTTATTGTACGTGTGAGCCAACACACAAATATCTTTACATACAAAAACAATTAAAGGATTGAAATGATCCAGAGATGATCATCAATATAAACAGCACTGCCTCCACGCCTTCATCTCGGGGGGCTTTTTCAGTTTATTCATGACCATCTGCATCTGTATAATGTTGTTATTATTATTAGCAGATATGCAGATTTATATTTGTTTTAATAAAAACTAGTTTAGATGTGTCCAGCTGTGGGGTTTTGGAGACGTCTGCATCAGCATATATGGATAAGAACAGGACGTGTGTTTGGATAGAACTCAGTTTTCTGACCACACTTCATTATTATCGTTCATTTATTCCTTTGCTGGAGATCAGAACTGAATTTAGAAATAGTTTAGACACAAATCTTTGCTCTTAACAATGGAAAATAAATATATGGGCTGATGGATGTGTTCAGCGGAGTGAGTTTCCACCGTTTCCTCACTCCACCAAAGTAAAGGAGTAAAAGAGGCTGAATGGAGGAGGCTCGTTCTTTATCCTCGCGCTGCAGATGCTCTGTTTAACTCTCTAGTGAAGCGTTCAGTTTTTACACTTACAAAGTCCAACATGTATTTAGTAAATGTGCCATGGAGCGACGAAACTAACTCTTAAAGGGAATAAGAGACGAGACTCTGATTGGTTTAATGCACGTTATGCTTAAAACACACACAGAACTCATTAAGGGAATAAGCACAACCTTTTTAAACCATGCGGCGTGGCACAGAGGGCTCTATTTTGAGGATCTAGGCGCAAAGTCTAAAGCACAGGGCGCAAAAGCATTAAGGGCGTGTCAGAATTGACTTTTGTCATCTTAAGGATGTATAAATCCGCTTTGCGCCGTGGCGCATGGTCTAACAGGGTTGTGCTTATTCTCTTAATGAGTTATAGATGTGTTTTGAGAATAAACCAATCAGAGTCTCATATCTCATTCCCTTTTAGAGTCAGTTGTGTCGCGCCATGGTGCATTTGCTATTTACATGGCGACTTTGTAAGTGTAAAAACTGAACGCTTCACTAACGAGAAAACAGTTAAACATAGCATCTACAGCACAAGAATGAGAGATGACCCTCCTCATTTTTTACTTTCACTCTCATGGATAGGGAAACGTGTTGTACACAGACATCCATTAGCCTACATAATTAATTTAGTTTATTAAGCGCAAAGATTTGTTTCAAAACTATTTCTAAATTCATTTCTAATTTAAAGCAAAGAAATAAATGAACAATAATAACTGAGTGTGGTCTAAAACTTAGCATTTCCAAATATACATGCTGCTCCATATGGTCTAAAACCCCTAGGCCTGCTCGATTTTGGGAAAAATCATAAACATGATTATTTTGGTCATAATTGTAATCACGATTATTCAAAACGATTACTGTTAAAGTCAAAATTATTAGCGCTCCTGAGAATTAAAAAAATAAATAAATAAATAAAAAAAAAATATATATATATAAATATATATATATATATATATATATATATATATATATATATATATATATATATATATATATATATATATATATATATAAATATTTCCCAAATGATGTTTAACAGAGCAAGGACTCTAATATTTTTTCTTCTGGAGAAAAGCTTTTTTTTATTTATTTTTTGGCTAGAGTAAAAGCAGGTTTAAATATTTTGAAACCCATTTTAAAGTCTATAATATTAGCCCCCTTAAGCAATATATTTTTTGATTGTCTGCAGAAGAATCTACTGTTATACAATGACCTGCCTAATTACTCTAATTAAGCCTCTGAATCGCACTTTGAATCGCAAACTGTGCTTTAAGCATCTTCACTGTAAGAAAAACATTTTAGCTACAAAAGTCCTTCAGTCAAGAGCAGAGAGGCATGTTCTCCATTTGTTGTTTGATTAATAATCATAAAAACATGCGGCAGAAGGATCATCGCGCGCAGTCTCTTTAATGGTTTCTCTTTCGCCTGTATTTTGATTCTCAACTCGTTTGTTTATTACAAAAATGAGGGTTAATATGAATAATCACTAAACATCGCATTTTGACACCTATGTGATCATTAAAGTGCTCACGTTAAGATGACTTTAGATGTGTGCACACTCCTCGTCTCAGTGTGCGAGTGAGACCGAACTAACTGCATGCTTCTGTTCTGTGTGTGCGCGGCACACATAAGCATGCGGTCTTTCGCGCTTTTAAGAGCAACACGTGCACAACTGGAAAGGGGGCGGTAAATAATGTAATAATCGTTTATCTCGATTAATGGTTTTTCATAATCGTTAGAAGGCAAAATCGAAATCGGATTTTCGATTAATTGCACAGCCCTACCACAGGTGGGCAAATTAAGTTTGTTTTTAATAAAACAAATATAAATCTGCATATAATAAATAATACTATTACTAATATTAACATTATACAAAAGCTAATTGTCATGAATTAACTGAAAAAGCCTCCTGAGATGAAGGAGGCATGGAGGAAGTAGTTTTTATATTTATGTAGGCTAGAAAATAGTATGTTTTATAATATTTTAATCCTGTAATTCTTTTTCATTTGTAAAGATATTTGTATTGCTATGTATTGATTATAAGATATGTATTGCTGTACATCCTGTGTGTATTAAGCAGTGTGCAAGCGAAATGCACACAACTAACGCGCTTTGCACTGGACTTTAGACCTGCTCTCATCTAGTCTATTGAACAGTGTATTTTAGTTCCTCAAAATAGCACACCTCAATGCGCCTTAACACACCTCCTTTATAGACCAGAACGCCTATGGGCGCACATATGAGCGCAAATGCATTTGCTATTTAAACAGCGTACTGCAAAACATCAAAATGTCACTTGCGAGCTGAAACTAGCAAATAACAATTGTGTTGCACCTTGCACCGCATTGCATCGGGTGTATGATAGAGCTCAGTGTATTTATCTGTCGTTAAAATAGCAAAAGTGGATTCGGACACGCCCTTAATACTTTTGAGCCATGCACTTTACACTTTGCCTAGATCGTTAAAATAGAGCCCGAAATGAGAATTTAAAGCTGAATTATTAAGCTATACTATTATTAAGTTCACTAAGCTGAATTATTTAAGCTATATTATTATATTATCATCATTCATTCATTCATTCATTTTCTTGTCAGCTTAGTCCCTTTATTAATCCGGGGTCGCCACAGCGGAATGAACCGCCAACTTATCCAGCAAGTTTTTACACAGCAGATGCCCTTCCAGCCGAAACCCATCTCTGGGAAACACACACACACACACACACACACACACACACACACACACACACACACACACACACACACACACACACACACACACACACACACACACACACACACACACACACACTACAGACAATTTAGCCAACCCAATTCACCTGTACCGCATGTCTTTGGACTGTGAGGGAAACCGGAGCACCCGGAGGAAACCCATGCGAAGGCAGGGAGAACATGCAAACTTCACACAGCAAAGTCAACTGAGCCGAGGTTCGAACCAGCGACCTTCTTGCTGTGAGGCGACAGCACTACCTACTGCGCCACTGCCTCGCCCCATCATCATCATCATCATCATCATCATCATTATTATTGCTATTATCATCACACAACAAAATTGCCAAAACCAAACTACAAATAAAATAAAATCTTCAAAACGTTAATGCTATAAAATGCAAATAGTGCTAATAAAATCTTGCTTAAAAAAAAACATCACAATTGGTTGGCAACAAGCATCAGAATCCCATTAGACCAATCAAAATCTCTGATGTCGAATATTTTAAAAAGAGCATCTTTTTTCTCCTCTTTCTGTCCCTGATTTCTCATATCTGATTGTTTTGCTGTTGTCTTTCAGTACAGCATTCAGCCATTAAAAAAACTACAAAACTGAAATATAACAATAAAACCTATATTTCTAAATATTAAAAACAATACTAATAACAAAGAGCATCTCTTTCGTATCTTTTTCTCCCCGATTTCTCATATCTGAGTGTCTCTGAAACCAAACCACAATTAAAATGTAATAAAAATAAAACAAACAACATCATTAACTGACTCAAAACGTTTTGAATTGATAATTATACTCTATATAATACATTTAAAATAAACATTAAGCAAAAAAAAAAACTATTCTAAAACACAAAGTACAATACAAAACAAATATGGCAAAAACCAAACATTAATAAAATTAAAAATATATTATATTAAATATATATTTTAAAAAGTAATTCTAAATGCTAAAGATATAGTGATTAAATATCTTGCTTATGAAACCATCACGACTGGATGGCAACAAGCATCAGAATCCCATTAGACCAATAAGAATCTCTGATGTCGAATATTTTAAAAAGAGCATCTTTTTCGTCTCTTTTTCTCCCCGATTTCTCTCATCCGACTGTGTTTTTCTGCCGTCTCTCAGTGTGACACACTCCACATCCTGATGAAAGGCAAAAGAGACGCAGCGTCCCACGGGGAAACACACCGAAACGAAACCCAGGAGTCTCTGTATATCACTGGCGGAGGTTCAGTCTGGGTTACACAAACGTGACCCAGACCTGCACAATCACCCAGCAGAGCAGTGAGTTCTGTATCTCAGTCAGATGAGGTTATCTTGACCTACTTTCTGCTCGCTGCTTATGCCGTGGGTTTCAGACGCAGTTATTTGGACCCTGACACGAACACTGGGTCTTTTGAGGTGAATTCAGAGCGGGGGGAGAGAGAGAGAGAGAGAGAGAGAGAGAGAGAGAGAGAGAGAGAGAGAGAGAGAGAGAGAGAAAAAAAAGGTGCGGACTGAAAATAAGAGAGCTAAAAAACCTGCATGCAGCTCTCGATGACTCATAAAGTGTTGCAGAAATAAAGAGATGTGCAATTAGGAGACACGTCATCGCTCAAAACGCATTAGCTTCTTTTGCTCGTCTTGTCGTGAAATGAGGAAGGCACGAGTGTGTTTGCGTCATTACTGCAAATAGATGTAGAAATTAAGTAGCTTGAATACTGAGTGCAAATTAGATAAAACAGTGATGTATTCTGTTAGATTACACATTTGCTGTAATGTAATCTGATTACTTTTGGATTCCATTACATTTAATCCCAAAGTAGTCAGATAACCCTGCCATAAATTCGTAATCTAAGAGGTTATATTACTGACTATTCATCATAAGTAATCCACACAGCTACAGATAGCACTAGATAATCCTACGTCAATATATATGTGACAAGGCAACAAAAGTAATCTAAATGTAATCCAAAAGTACTCCAATTACATGTACATACTATAAATGTGTAATTTAAGATAACACAATACCGACTACAATTCTTAAGTAATCCATATAGCTACAGAATCAAGAAAATCCTCCTTCAATATACGTGACAGCAAAAAAGTCATCTAAATGTAATACAAAAGTAGTCTGATTACAATACCATAAATGTGTAACGTAAGAAATTATAATATGTGACAGCACAAAAGTAATTAAATGTAGGCATTATCAAATATTTCCCAAAACGAAGACATTTTTCATAGTATTTGCTATTATAATTTTTCTTCTAGAGAAACTTTTATTGTTGTTTGGCCGTATTAAAATAAATAAATAAATAAATAAAACTTATAATGAAATAAAAAACTAATAAATTAATTCATAATAAATTAAATATTTTAAATAATTATGAATTAAAATAAAAAATACAACAAAATTAAAATTAAAATTAAAAAATTAAAAAATAAAATAAATATTAGACATATTATAAATAGAATATTATAATAATAAAAATAACTAATTTGTTATTAATAAAAGCAGCTTTACAAAAGGTGCACATTACTGCATTACAATCTAAATTATTAGTTATTAGTTACCATCACTTTATTGGTTACTTATAACATTAAGTAATAGCTAATTACTAATTACTTGAACAATTAAGGTTATTTTAAACATAGTTAACCTGCAGCGACATATATACCTGCAGTATATAGGTGATGTCTGTGTACTTGTTCAATAAAGTGTATTTGTGTATTAAATGTGTGTGTGTGTGTTGTCCTCGAAGTCCTCATATAGTAAATCAATTAAAAATAAAAATAAACAATTAAAAACAAACTAATTAATTAATTAATTAATTAATAAAAAATTATTAAAAATAAATGTAAAAATAAATTAAAAAGGATCAAATACATTTATTTAAAAATAAAAAATAATAAATAGATAAATAAACACAAATAAATACTAAACAATAAAAAAATAAACAAACAAATTAATTAATAATTAAAAACAAACCAAAATAAACAAACAAACAATTAAAAATAATGTAATTAAAATAAATAGATAAATACAAAATAAAATAAATTTTAAAAATAATTAAAAATGAATGAAATAAATATATTTTAAAAATAAAACTAGATAAATAAATCAAAATAAGTTAATTCATTAATTAATAAAAAATAAATAAAATAGTTAATTAATAAATAAAAACAAATAAAAATATTAATTGATTACAAAAAATAATATTAATAAATATTAAATAAAATATTAATAAAATAAATACAAACAAAAAAATTAATGAAAAAATAATAAATGGATAAATAAATAAAAATATTTAAACAATTCAAAATAAATTAATTAATTAATACATTAAAAAAATTAGGTAAATAAAAAATAAATGAATAAATTAAATACATAAATAACATTTCTTTAAAAAGGGTCAATATTAATAAGTTCAGTAAAATTAAACTTTTCCAACATTTAACAATGTTACCAATAGATTTATCGCTCGTTTAGCCTCGGTTTTCTATGATATCTTTGGTGCGCACTAATGAATGGGAAGCAGCAGACAGTGATAGAGATCTGTGGACGGAGGGAATCTGAGCTGAACCTCAGTGTGTCTAAAGTGCTCCAACACTAAATACGTGCTTTGTGTCTTCAATGAACGGCTGCTTATCTGGAGAGGTTCCTGTTGCCCTTTGGCCTCTTTTTAGATCAGTCTCACAACATTACCTGCCTGCAAACACTTTCTTAACATATTCAAGAGCTGGAGCTGCACAATGTATGATTTCCGCATCGATATCGCAATGTGTGTGAATCTGTAATGTCAAGTTCAGATTAACCCTTGTGTGTGTTCAGATGGACTCCCCTTTGGTTATATTGAAGCTGTTTTTGACTTGCATTATAATCACATTTATTAATTGTAAAGCCATGACAGCAGATAACCAAGCATTCTTGACTGTTGCTGGTTTTCCCTGTTGGGATTAAAAGGTAGAATGTGTCCTTGTTCCTGTTGATCATCAGTTGTCAGCATTAACCCTTTAGATCGGCCTGTGCTGAAGGGTTTCTGTCTTTTATATAGGGTTCAGTGGAGTAAAACAGCAGATTATAGTGCGCGTGCAGTATTACACTTACTGTGTTCTGAGAGCTGAGGGGATTATTTTGAGTTTCTCAAACATATTGTATCACGATAAGTGTTTTTTTTTTTTGCACTGCAGCTTTTTTTAAATTTTTTTTTTTTTTTTTTTTTTGAATCAACAGTAAAAATGACATTGTCCATCTTAACTCCAACAGGGAAAACCCGCAACAATCAAGAACACATGATTATCTGCTGTCATTGCTTTACAATCAATAAATGTGATTATAAAGGAAGTCAATGGGGCAAAAAAAGCACCAACACAACCAACGGGGAGTCAATTTGCCCACTGTATTGTTGAGTTTCTAAAAAAGTCTAAACATTTTTCCAAAATATGTGTCAAAATAAGCTTGTCACTAAAAATCTTCCCATTTGCTGAAACACAGAGAAAGCTAAGGCCAAATTACAGCTCAAAATCAGCCCAGAGTGGATGAAAACCACACAACAGCACATAAGGGTTAATCTTATAACTTCAAAAATTGCTAAATATTTTTCTTTTAATGTGTTTTTAAGGCATGTGACTGTCGGAATTCAAGCAAATCTAAACAGGGCTCGAAATTAACTTTCTTACTTGGTAGCACCGGTGCTCCTAACCTGAAATATTTAGGAGCACCGGAAAAAAATTAGGAGCACCAAAAAAAATTTAGGAGCACCCACCAAAAATGAATGATATATTTGACAAATTGTATATTAAGGGATTTATTGTATGTGAAAACAACACCAATTGGGACTAACAAAACCCAGAAACACCTATCTAACTAATGCTGTGATGACTTATTATTTGTGCAATAATTCCAAAATGAATGTTGAATAATTATAAAATATTAATGATGATGATGATGACAATAATACTAATAATGAATTATATTTCTCATCATCATGCTGCCTTGAATGTGCTTTAATGTAAGTTATCTGCTATATAAAGTCCTGCTGTTACTGTATGAAAAATAAATCGATGGTTTGCATCAAACACAAATGAAGCATTGCAGTAAGAAATATTTATTTTGTACTATTGTTTTTATATGCATGTCAATTTAACAAACAATATTTCTGCTACAAAACAAACATAATAATATTAAAAAATCATTCAATTCAATGCTGAAAGCTGCAAAGCCGTCATCAGCAATTAAATAGAAAAATAATATACACCTCAAGAAAGAACGGACAAAAGAAAGGAAGAAAAGTCTCACTTATAAAAGTTTTGGTTTCGGTTCGTGTCGTTTTAATGCTCAGCCTCGTTACGCGCTGAATTACATCTTTCTGTGTTTGCGGAAAAGCATGCGAGTCACCCGACCCAATATATGAGGAGGGCAGAGCAGGATTCTCCCGATGACCACCGGCGCAATACTGTTCTTTGTTATAACCCGCATCAGTTTAAACTCAGTAAAGGCAAGCTTCTTTGGCGATGGTGTTTTAGCGGACATTTGCACTGTTGCAGCCTGATCTCAAGAGGAAACGTATGAAAATGTTACGAATTGCCGTGAGATTGTGTTGGCTGAACACGCAGTGCATGCAACGCATCGAGATTCAGTCTTCAGCCGTTTGCATTCCCCGCGGTCACAAAAGCTCCCTCCCTTTCGACTGACAGCGGAAAGCCTTGAGTGATTGACAGCTAATATGAACCATTATAGCGGCTGGGAAGACGGATTTTACCACGTTTTTAGAAAAGAACCAAAACAGGTCGCACTACAACCATTATATGCAGTCCCACGAATGCTCCCAATACATATTATGAGGTCGCATAGCTTAAATTTCAGGCGCATATGCGCATATGCGACTATTTGGGCACAAAAACTGATAGAGCATATGATAAAGAGCCCCCTTCAGCAATATTAGTGTTGGATTGTCTCCAGAACAAACCACTGTTATACAATGACTTGCCTAATTACCCTAACTTTACCCTAGTTACCCTAGTGAAGCCTTTAAAATATCACTTTAACCTGAATACTAGTGTCCTGAATAATTAAATAATTAATAATTTAAAAATTCCCTTCATTAAACAGCATCAGGAAAACACTTTAAGAAATGGGAGCACCCGGAGGAAACCCACGCCAACACGGGGAGAACATGCAAACTACACACAGAAACACCAATTGACCCAGCCGGGACTTGAACCAGTGACCACAGTGATAACCACTGAGCCACCGTGCCACCTAGATTAGATGATTACATTATTTCCTATAAAGTTCAGAATTGTTTTTAAGATCCTTCTTTTCACATATAAAGTATTGCACAATTCTGCCCCGGTCTATATCTGTGAACTTATGAGGCCATACACAGCATGTAGGCCATTCATGCTGTGATCAGTTTCTCTTATCTGCCCCTTGGTCTCTTTGCAAGTCAAAAGCTGATCAAGCTTTCTGTGCTGCGGCCCCAAGACTCTGGAACACACACTCTCCCTCTGCACATCACGATTCCTCCATCACTGGATGTTTTTAAAGGGCCATGACATCCCCCACTTTCGGTTCAAGTCTACCTCAGAATTTTTTTAATGCATCATAATGAGCCTGGAGCTCCGCGATCAGAGGCAGGAGTGGGCGTGGCCAGCAGAGCAGGGAAGAAGGAGGGGAGCGAACAACTGTTGTCAGTCGACTCACACAAAATGAGACACAAACCATCAAGAGACCTGTGAGTTTATAGTTTACAAATTAATTTACAATTAATTACAAATTAACCACAATTTATATCATTATAAAATTAATGGTGTTCATATAAACACTATAAATCAGGACTTCTCCATCAATCTCCGGGTCTGAATGCAGACTCAGTGCTGCAGGTCTCTTGCCCTGCTCAACCATCGGCCCTGCTGGTAATCTAGAGGATTTAGGTGAATTGCGATTTGTCTAAATGTGAACGAACTCCTGATAAAAAACAATGTACGCCATTCTCCAATTCTCGTACTGCTCTCCTGACAAAAATGCTTGTCGCACACACACATTTTGGCCATATCGGCCCTGACAGCACCGCGGGGAAAAACATGCAACAAACCCCGTGGATCATGGAAACAAACACATACGAGCCTTCATGAACGGCTAAATACTGTGTGCCGTGGGTCCGCGAACGCGTCTCACCCAGTCCTCAACATAGAGTCTCACAGCTTGGCACTGGCAGGTCTGTCTTGCCTTCGGAAAGCACGCGCAGTCATGAATAATTAAGAAACCGGCTCTTCTCATAGGATAAGAAAACTCTGCTATGAATAATAATGAGAAACCGACGTGTCATCTTTGCACTTGCAGTTTTGCGCTACGTCGCCGATTTTGATCTGCCCAAAAAATCATTTTAAACCCGGAAGCTGAAATTAGCTGACAAAAGCTCCAAATTACCCAGTTTGCCCTTGTAATCTTTAATAAAAACTGAAAATGCCCTTCCTGTTTGTTTTCACAGAGTATATAGAGGAATCAGAGATTGAAATGTAATACCTTTTAAGACCTTTAAGACTTTGCATGCATTATAAGACCTCATCACCTCTTCACGTTTCATCCAGTAACATTGCTGACATTTTAATTTGCAGTATATGTACTAAATACTGACTGCAAGAAACGAATCCTAAACTAAAACTGTATTTATTTACTGAATAAAAATGTGAATCAGTAGGTGGCGCCTTACAGCAGTGGGAATAACAGGGTTTCCCTGGTTACTGCAGTAAACAAGCAGTCTAGCAGGATTTTATTTGATTTCGTAAACTACACAGCATCCCAATATTCAAAGATTAAATTCGGGTAAACTTTAGCATACTGATACCGAATTTAATACCTTGTAAAATAGCATTTAAGACTTTTTAAGAGCCTAAACTTTCTCTAAATTGATTTATCAATTTTTAATTCTTTTTAAGACCCTGCAGACACACGGTTTCAGTTCAACTCACAGCTTAGGTCTGTCTGAGGTATTGGGCGTGGCTAACAAACTTAACCACACCCCCTCCAGTTGTCAATTTTGGCATCGCTGTGACAATAAACAGAAATGGTGAGGAGGAGGAGGAGTCTATTAGGTTGTAATAACTCTCCCAAAACACTTTTCCCCATCTTTCTGAATGACACGCCTACTTTACATCCAATCAGCTCACTGTAAAACAAACAAGCCACACCCACTGTTTTCCACACCCACAGAATTTTTGATGTTTAAAATATGCTAGCTAACATCATCAAATTAATAAGATATACAGCAAACAAGAAATAAATAAAATAAAAAAGGAATTAAAACAGACAATATCTCAAAAACAAAATCTAATAATTACAAGAATAAAACGTGCAGATTATTTCAATAAGGCAAATGAGTTGATTAGCCATTTGTAATGGTGCACAAACATTTTGCAGCCAATTTAGATCTAATTTTGTCCTCGCCGACTGTTTATTAAAGTTCTTGTGAATGTTGAAATATGAGCTTTACATGAGACATATTTGATCCTTGAAGGATCTTTGACATATTATATGTTTGAATATTTGATTCCATTCGTGCATTTGCATTTTATAACAGACCCGAAAAATACATAAGAGCCATTCATTGAAATCATCATACCTTTCTCATTTTGTACTTTCTCAATCGCCTCTATTCATCATTACATTCCTTTAATAATATATATTTACTTTTTAAATGGATTAATATCCTAACATTGTTTGAGAATCTGTTCTAGTCTGTTTCATAATTTCACACCGCATACAGACATACACACTCAAACTTTTTAAAGTTGTCCTTGTTTTTAACCTTCTAAAATGTTGTTCTTCTCTCAGATTATATCCCCCTTGTCTTTATCCAAAACACTTTTGTATGCATTTTGGAAGTAATTTATTCCTAGCTTTGAACATGAATTTGCTGTTTTAAATTTAACCAAATCATTAAACTTAAGTATCTTGAATTAAAAAAATAAATAAATAAATAAATAAATAAATAAATAAATAAATAAATAAATATATATATATATATATATATATATATATATATATATATATATATATATATATATATATATATATATATATATATATATATATATATATATAATATAATATAATAATAAATGTGTTTCATGTTTTCAATAATAATAATTATTTGTAAAGCACTTTTCAAACTCAACCAACTCAAAGTGCTTCACATACAACAAACAAGAATTTTTAAATAAACCAAATAATAAAAAAATGTATAGATAAAAAAGCAAAAAAACAAAACAAATAGATACTCAGATAAAAGCGTACATGTACAAGCATAGATCTACACGATCACACAACACACAATAGTCCTTACATATGCATATACATGCAGACACTTTACATGCACACATTCACCAACACAATATACATATATACATAAAATGCATCCACTTCACAAACTATTATGTTCATATGCAACACTTTACCTCAGAAATTCCTGATGTACAATAAAACCTCTGAAGTGTTTTATAAAACAATACAAAGGTTTATTTCTGAAGATTTTGATGTGAATTGCTCTTTCTGTGGTCAACAAAATCAAGATGTGTCTCATTATTTTTGGAATTGAGAATATAGCAAAACATTTTGGAAAATGTATTAGGTATATTTAGTGGTATAATTCCTGATGTTTTGTCAAATATGAAAATGTTATTTTAGAATATGACCATCTCACTAAAATATTTTTTTTTTTGCTCGTTCAAACTACTTATTTGAAATGAGCTGAAACAATTTCATTGAGTCAACTTCATTTTTTTGTGTTCAATCCACATAAATTTGTTAAAAGTGTTAAGTTAATTTAATTTGTGTTGGGACAACATGTAGGAGTTGTGTGAAACCCTGCATTTTTTACAGTGCAGAATGAACATCCGGATGCTTTTTTTGTTTTTTATCTTATTATATTTTTGGCCAAACATTTTATGCACAAGTGTACATTTTGTAAGCGTAAACCTTTCTTTCTGATTTTTCTTGAAGATCTAAATCTTTATATGTCTTTGATTTCTGAATTTACTTACAAGAAAGCTGTAAAACTGTGAATCTGTTTAAAAGATACATTTCTGTTTTGCTCCCTAGCATGTAATGTGATATAATGTAAATGTTTCATTTTGTCAATAAAAAAATAAATAAATAAAAATGTTCATATGCAAATGTATAAAGGTGTTTCTTAACATGCTTTTTAAAAACATGATTGCTTAGTGCATCTTTCACTTCATATGAGAGATAATTCCACATTTTTGGAGCATAGTGACTAATAGAGGTGCTGCCAGATCGCATCAGATTTACAGTGAAATTCTAAAAGTCCATCGCTGGAAGACCATAGCAAACGGTTTGGACTGTATCCCGATAAGCAATCAGAAATGTAAGGTGTCAGGTTATTTTGTGCCTTATAAACTAATAAAAGAATCTTAAAATCTACCCTTTGGTGCAAAGAGTAATTCTATTAATGCTGGTGTGATATGTTCTCTTGAACTTCGTTAAAACTCTGGCTGCTGCATTTTGTGTCAGTTGCAACTTCCTTACAGAACCCTTAGGTAAACCAATATAAACAGCATTGCAGTAACCAAGCCGAGAGAAAACAAAAGCATGAATTAATTTCTTAGCACTAAAAATATTACCTTATATTCAATGAGAAACTGATAAAAATATTCATTTTCAAAAAGGAACAATGAGCACTGTATAAACTCCTTTCTAAATTGCATCTTTTTTCATTATTTTTGTTAAATTATTATAAGCTTAAACATGCTTTTTTTAATCTTATTTTAATTAATTTTGATTATTAAATGCTTATAATGCTTATTATATTACGAATGTCAAAATATCAGTTGAAGACATCACCAAAATCTGAGATGTCTAAATTGATTATTGCCATTGCAAATAATGTTTAATTTCTCCTTCCTCGCTCTTCACAATCACACTTGATGTTGAATATAATGATTATTATTATTATATTTTTACTCAGTTTGTTCTCAGTGAAGCTACAGCAGATGATCAGCTTCAGTTTTCTAATAATCTGCATGGTTTTGGCTCCATCTCGTGGCTCACTAAAGAAAACTGAAAGGTCTAAAAATCAACATGAGAGAATAAATAATTTAACCTACTTCAGTTATATTTAGGATGATAAACTGTTTCAAGGTTTACTGTGGTTTGGAAAAGTCACATTTTTAAAACAAAACATTTCTGTTATCCCATATATCCAGCAGTAAATACGTTTTATTATGTTTTTAAGGGCCATGGTATCTCTTCAGCTGCAAAGAAGCATCCACATCAAAAGCTACTGGTTATTGTAGTATCATTGAGACACCACTGCAGGTTTTAGTAATAGTTTAAATGTTTGTGTCTTCATCATTTAACTTTGCCTTTATTGTCAACAGATATTAATTTATTTACTGTTGATATTTCATTGGCAACAAGATTCACTTCAGAAAGTCTAATTGCCAACTAAAAACTGAATATGTGTATGCACACACACAAAATTGACAAATGAATATGCATATCAAGTGTAAAAATCCAAAATGCATTTCGGAAAGGATTGCCTTCATCAGGGTAAGGAGTCAACAGCTGCTACCCTGATGAAGGCAGTTCTTTGCTGAAATGTGTAGGTTTTTAAGATTAGCCATGTGAATAAAGGCTTTTTAAGATTTTTTCCACATTTTTCGAGGATCTTGAACTGATTTTTGCTGTTTATATATGTATATAAAAAAAAATGACTGCACACAAATTAATACATTGGGGAAAATATTAAATTATTAAATAAGGATTTTAAAAGAAACAATTTTATATATATATATATATATATATATATATATATATATATATATATATATATATATATATATATATATATATATATGTGTGTGTGTGTGTGTGTGTGTGTGTGTGTGTGTGTGTGTGTGTGTGTGTGTGTGTGTGTGTGTATGTACAAATTTAGTTGAAAATTTGTAGATTGAAGTGTGTGAGATCTAAATTTAAATGGATAAACTTTTCTAAAAGATGTTTCCTGTCTAAAATATCATTCTAATAAATATATGAACTGAATAATGCAAATGCACACAAAAAAAAATGGAATCTATATTCATTGACAAATGAAATGGATAAAAATATTAATTTATGCTGAACTTTACCAGTTAAACTCTGCTGCTATTTGGGGATTTCCGCCTGGATTTTGCCTAACCAAATTTAAAAGTTTCCCAAATCCACATGCAGAGGTGTAAATGCAAAAATTTGGTATCATTTTAAAGAAAACCCTTTGAATTTTCATAAAACACTGGTGATAGTGTTTTAAATATCGGTATATGTTGTCTGTGTTATAATAAACACCTAAAGAAAGAGGCGCTTTTTGTATTTTTTTTATAAACTCAAATTTGAAAGGTTGTGTGTGGTCTAGCGTGCTGTAATTAATTTTGGTGGTTCCTGCACATGTCTGCAATGATAGGAAAAAAGAAAAATGTCTCCAACATAATCTATGCAAAAGTTATTATGTTCCAACTGATGAGAGGTGCTGTACGAACCACAGGGAGCGATCATTGTGTTCATATTTCACTATTCTTTTGTTTGATCAAACATAATTCACTGTGTTTGGAGCACGTCAGACATATAAAAGCATTACTTATGCACATCACCTCAAAAACAGAGGAGAATGACCCTGAAGAGCACAGCATAAGGTAAGAGATGACAGCTGTCTGTGCTATCTGGGGCTGCTTATTGATCATAAATGTATTGTTTTCACTTCTGCGCCATGGAAACACCACGATTCATTCAACAACTGATTGATATGTGAATATAATTCAGTAAAAAGAATGCTAGAACAGTATGAGCACCGGCAAGAGCTTTCATTTGAGCTATAACTTGTACATGTGTCATATGAAAAATATGAAAATGAACCAAAGTTCAATACCCAGCTCGGGTCTCCAGAATACTGTGTATTTAAGTGTAAATAACTTTTGTACAGTAGAATAAAAACCAAAGTGATGCATATGTGCATAAAATACAGATTCTACACTTTCAAACGACACCACTTACAGGAATCTGGTGCAATGTTAGCCCTTTAAATCTGAAAGCGAAAGTCGATGACGTCACGGACCGGATACGCAGAGTTTAACTGGTTTAAACATGTTTCCAAATTGTATAATTTTTCTTGTTTTCATTATTATAAGCCTAAACCTGCTCTTTTAAAACTGATTTTAAGTAATTCATTAAACTAAATATATTTATAAACTAATAATTAGTAAGTTTAATAATTATTAAGAATGTCAAAATATCAGTTGAAGAAAACGCCAAAATCTGAAATGTTTCAATTGATTATTGTCACAGCAAAGTTTAATTTCTTTATATATGTGTGTGTGTATATACACACACACATATATACATACATATATACATACATATATATATATATATATATATATATATATATATATATATATATATATATATATATATACATATACATATATATATATATATATATATATATATATATACATATATATATATATATATATATATATATATATATATATATATATATATATATATATATATATATATATACACACACACACACACACACACACACACACACACACACACATATATATATAGCTATAGTTATTTTATGATTATTATGATTATTTTATGATTTAATGATTATTTTATGTTATTTCGGTGTTCTCAGTGAAGCTACAGCAGATGATCAGCTTCTGTTTTCTAATAATCTGCATGGTTTTGGCTCCATCTTGTGGCTCACTAAAGAAAACTGAAAGGTCTAAAAATCAACACGATGCAATAAATATAACCTCCTGTGGTTTGGAAAAGTCACACTTTAATACAAAAAAAATCTGTTATCCCACATATCCTGCAGTAAATACGTTTATCATGTTTTTAGGGCCACAGCATCTCCAGCAGCAAAGGAGCATCCACATCAAAAGCTTATTGTAGTATCGTTGAGACACCACTGCAGGTTTTAGCAATTGTTCAAATGTTTTATTCTTCAAAACTTTATTTAATTTCGTCTTTATTGTCTACAGATATTCACTTATTGCTGATATTTATTGGCAACAAGATTCATCTTAGAAAGTCTAATTGCCAAATGAATACTGTATATGTAAAGTGCACACACACAAAAATGACATCTGAATATATATAAAGTGTAAAAATCCAAAATCAAACAAAAGGTGCTCAGGAGTAGCTCAATTAATGTATTGGTGCTCACTGGGTAAGTAATCCGTTACAATAAACAGCAAAAATCAGTCCAAGATACTTGAAAATTGTGGAAATAATAATAAAAAGCCTTTATTTACATTCTCATCCTTAAAAACCTACGCATTTCTCTAAAGAACTGCCTTCATCAGGGTAACAGTCCACAGTCTACAACTGTTACCCTGATGAAGGCAGTTTTTTTGCTGAAATGCGCAGTTTTTTAAGATTAGCCATGTCAATAGCCATGCCCTGGGGTCCGTTCTTCGTACCTCGCTTAAATGATCTAAGATTATTTGGCAGATTCTGGATCTTTTAATCTTGATATCTGATCTCTCGCTAATTTGGTTCTTCAAACAAGTTCGCGAATCAGATTAGAATGTCTGGATGAACTGATCTGAGATCGCTGCGTGTGCTGTGAAGGACAGATCTATCCATCCTCGAAATCATGATCAGCAATGCAACGATTGGCTGACGGCACAGCAGCGTAATGACATCATCTGATTAATATTCAATTATCTATGCGAGCAAAATTACATCAAATTAGCAGTAAACGGTTTGTTAAATATGACACGCAAGAACTTTCCACATTTGTTGTGAGCTGCAGGCTTTACACTTTCATTTGTCAAGAGTATTCATCATGTATTTCAATGCAAATCAGTGTATTTAGTTCCACATTTAGAAAAGATTTTCTTTATAATAGTAGCCATTTTTTAATCGGCGTAAAGAATAACTGGTTGTTTACAAAAGCATATTGATATTGGTTAAGGCGTCTGCAACTTTTGGTAAGCATCAAATCACCGGCATATTAACTATCAAAGCATGTTTATGACTGCATAAATGTATTATTGCTTTAAAAAAGTCACATATTCTGTATTTCTATTATACACAATTTGTACTAAAGCGATCTAAAAAGTTCATATCAATAAGTTTTCTCTTTGCACCACCAGGTGGCAGTCTTTGTACTTTCATTTTCGAGGGTGCAGATTGCATACGTTTTATTAATATGTATAACTTTATTTAGTTTATTAATGACTATAACTTTATATATATCGTTAAAAAATATGTACCATTTTCCCAAGTGTATATAACTACTACTGTAAGAAAATATCAGAATTCGGCACATACTTTCTGTATTATCTTTGCTTGAACTGAGCCGATCTAATCCTGTTTATATGAATTGAACCTGCTCCCAATCAGGTTTGACCTAGCAGAACTGTTGCCATGACAACAACTCTCGGATCAGCTTTGAAGAACGAAACGATCCTGGATCGTGTCAAATCGTCAATATCCAAATCCAGCTAACTGAGTAATCCACGTACGAAGAACGGACCCTTGGACTGATTTGTACTGTTTATACATAACATGTACTTTTTTTTACTCTCATATAAACAATAAAAGGCTGGGTTTTGAATACTGAGCCTATAATAAACCACCACGATATAATCCTCCTCTGTAATGTGATAAAAGCTGTATTTGTATTTCTTTCTGAGTTTTCCCTGTTGTTGTTTTCTTGACGCATTACCTCTCTTTCAGTGTTGAACTCGTGTTCTTCCTCTGGGCTTCAGCGCCTCCTTAAAGATGGATCCGCCAGCACAAGACTCCTGTCCTCTTTTCTGTGTTTCTTCCAGGTTTCCTGAGCTCGTGTTTTCCCCAGAGCCGAGGCTGAGGAAAGAAACATGTTATGTGTTTTTAATGCGTAGAGCTCATCTTTTCTCTTTTTTCTTGCACTTTATTTTTCAAAACTGGATCAAAAATAAACGTTTGCCAATAAAAATGACAAATAATAGAAATGTTTCACATTGAAGGTGTCATCAGCGAGAAATTAGAGTAATTAATGTGCACTAATAATCGTGTGTACAAACAAACAAGTGCATTTTTTCAGCTTTTCAGTATAAATGTTAATTAAATTCAGTGTTTCTCCAGAGCAAATCGCTTCTACAGCATTTCTTTCAGCGTAGCTTTATGAAAACTCCTGCAATTTAAACTAAAATTAGCATCAAGCATTAGCATTCATATTGTATATTATAAACTATAATTAAAGTGCTGACAATTAGTTAAGAAATAAACATTTTGCATCCCAAATAACGCTATTAAATACTTATTTAATTAACTTTTAGAAAGATGTTGCCCCTTTAAACGAGCTGAAACTGCTATAAAAACATTTATTATTAACATTAATGGGAATGAGGGTGAAACAGTCATTCATTCCTTTTCAGCTTAGTCTCTATATTAATCAGGGGGCGCCACTGCGGAATGAACCGCCAACTTCACTACAGATCATTTAGCCCTATCCCCCTATAGCGCATGTGTTTGGACTGTGGGGGAAACCAGAGCACCCGGAATAAACCCATGCCGACATGGCCGGGGGAAACATGTAAAAACTATATAGTTACACTTCTTTGCAGGGCTCAATATATAGTATTCATACGTTTATTATATTTAGTGTAGCTTTATGAAAACTGGAACTTAAACTAAAATTAGCATCAATCATTAGCATGGATATTAGCATTTCACCTCAACACAAACTATAATTAAAGTGCTGACGAATAGTTAAGAAATAAACATTTTGCATCACAATGACGCTATTAAATACGTATTTAATTAACTTTTATAAAGGTGTTGCCTTCTAAACGAGCTGAAACTGCTGTAAAAACATATTTTATTGACATTAATAGGAATGAGGGTGAAACATTCATTCATCATTCATTTTTTTTTAGCTTAATCATGGGTCGTCACTGTGGAATGAACCGCCAACTCATCCAACATGTTTTACGCAGCGGATGCCCTTCCAGCTGCAACCCATCATTGGGAAACATCCATACACACTCATACACTACAGATAATTTAGGCTACCCAATTCACCTGCACCACATGTGTTTGGACTTTGGGAGCACCCGGAGGAAACCCACGCCAACATGAGGAGGGTGAAACATGTAAAAACTATATAGTTAGAATTCTTTGCAGGGTTCAACATATAGTATAGATACGTTTATTTAGTGTAGCTTTATAAAAAACTGGAATTTAAACTAAAATTAGCATCAAACATGAGCATGAACATTAGCATTTCAACCTCAATGCAAACTATAATTCAAAGTGCTGTTGAAAAGTTACTAAATAAACGTTTTGCATCGCAAATAACACTATTAAATGCTCATATAATTTACTTTTATAAAGGTGTTGCCCTCTAAAACGTGCTGAAACTGCTATAAAACATAGATTATTAACATTAATTGGAATGTGAAACGTGTGTAAACCACATAGTTAGAGTTCTTTGCAGGGTTCAATATTAGTATACATATGTTTATTTCATGATTTATTCACATAAACAGGAGCAAAATAAATACAAAATAAACCAGAAGAAAGATTTCATGTTACAGAAAACAAAGTAGGTCAATGAAGTTCGACTTACAAACATTGTGAATCTCTGAAGTGTTCAACAGCATCGGAGTTACTTCCCTCCAGTGTTTACTGTTAATAATCCTCACCTCTGATCACTTCTTCCGTTATAATCACGTTCATTTTAATCGCTTTTAGACGGACGCAACCGTTTAATCTAACGTTAGTTGGCGCCAACCGTGTGAAACTAATATGACACGATTTTAAGCTGGATCGCGTGTCGTGGTCTGGTATATCGAGGATATAATTAGATTATTATTAAGCATGTAAACGTGTTTAAAGTTAATAAAATCTGTTGAGAAGCCATTTTTTCTTAGCTCAAATTGCCCGCCATTTCTATCAGCCGCAGTGCACGCACGCGCGGATAATCGAGTGTTGTGATTGGACGAACGAACGGCAGACCTGTTCACGTGTTCAATGTCCAGTTGTAGTCTGCAAATGTGCTTAAAAGTCTATGAAAATGCCTCACCTTTATATCACAGGTATATTATGTCACTTAAAGGAACTGTTCACCCTAAAGGGGTGATTATTGATTCAACCTTGTGTAATAAAAAATAATTCTGAAAAATCCGCAGATTCTTACAAAAAGTCTCCGCAGAAATAACAAAAAAGGTCAGAAGATTCTGTCTTGCACTACATTTACATTTAGTCATTTAGCAGACGCTTTTAACCAAAGTGACTTACAAATGAGGACAAGGAAGCAATTTACACAACTATAAGAGCTACAATGAATAAGTGCTGTAGGCGAGTTTTAGGTGTGTAAAGTCTAAGAAGAAGCAAAACATTAGTCATTTTATTTTTTTTCCCTGTAGTACAGTTAGTGTGATATTCAGAGAGGCAATTGCAGATTAGGAAGTGTAGTGGAGACTAAATAGTTGAGTTTTTAGTGGTTTCTTGAAGACAGCGAGTGACTGCTGTTCTGATGCAGTTAGGAAGTTCATTCCACCAACAGGGCAGATTGAATGCGAGAGTTCGGGAAAGTGATTTCTTCCCTCTTTGGGATGGAACCACGAGGCGACGTTCATTCACAGAACGCAAGTTTCTGGAGGGCACATACATCTGCAGAAGTGAGAGCAGATAAGGAGCAGCAAAGCCAGAAGTCGCTTTGTAAGCAAACATCAGAGCTTTGAATTTGATGCGAGCAGCAACTGTCAGCCAGTGCAAACGGATGAGCAGCGGAGTGACATGTGCTCGTTTAGGTTCATTGAAGACCACTCGTGCTGCTGCATTCTGGAGCAGCTGAAGAGGTTATGATACTAGTTATGTTTTTTGCCAAATGGTGGCAAAACAGGATAGAAACACACATCATCAAATATAGTTGTAGTTTCCTATTATATTATTTAAAGTAATATACTATTATACATTGATTTAGTCTGTTTGAATGGTTCTTGCTTTATTATTGTTTATTTTAATGTCAATTTTTGATCATATTTCTTCTATACCAAAATCTGTGAATGACATTTTTATTTGACTTTTAGCTTATTTTAGTACATAAAACAAGTTAAATTAAATGAAAATGAGATGAAGTGTTGGCAGCTAATTAAAATATGAGCTTTTAACAATTAAAATCAGAATTTTAATCAGTAATGAAGTGATAAAATGTATTAATGCTTTTAGTTTTAGTTATAGCATCCATCCTTGAAATCATTTTTCAGGACTACACTTTTTGGGTCATACAAAATAACAGATTTTTTGTTAAAATCAAACAGAAATCTATGAAAAAGAGATTTTTTTTACATCCCCTGCCAAAATTCTGATTACAGATATAATTTCTAGTGAGTATTTCATCAAAGCGTTGACTAAAACTCTTAAAATCAAAACATTTTTTGGTCACAATTATGAATTTCTGTTGAGCTTGTGACCCCCAAAATAACAAATAAACACAAACATTGCATACAACGGAGCACACACACACACACACACACACACACACACACACACACACACACACACCGACAGCAACTACACAAACAAGATTGACAACACAAGAAAAGTGCAACAGTCAAACCACCATATCATTTTATAGTATATTTATATTAACATTTGTTGAACTTAATATGAACCTCACTAATGAGATGGTGGCCACAGTGTTTACTGCACAAGGCTATTCTTGGTTTCATTTTGGAGACCTCCACCTGGAGATAATCCCATTTAAGGTGGTATTAAACTCTGATTGACATTTTGGATTGAGCTAACACCTTAAAATAAAGGTGTAAAAACAGGGGCAGCAAATTTTGTCCACTTACCGTGTAAATCAGAATGAACTACCACCTTAAATAAAAACACAGGTTAGCACATTTTGTCAGCTTCAAATGTCTATCGGAATAAATTTCCACGTACCACCTTAAATAAGGATATAAACACAGGGGTAGCACATTTTTATATGCTGTCAAAAGTCTATACCTCATTAAAAAGGTATACCACCTTCAGTAAGGATGTCAAATCAGAGAACTGGTTTTGTCACCTTCAATTGTCTATTGGAATTAACTTCGCCTTAAATGCGGGTGTAAAAACAGGAGTAGCACATTTTCACCCTTATTTAAGGTGGTATTTAACTCTGACATTTGGAAGATTGACATTTTGCTTCCAAATGTCCATGAAATTAAAGTACCACCTTAAATAAGAATGTAAAAATATAGGTTTGTACATTTTATCAGCTTCAAATGTCTTTCAGAATAAAGTTCCACCTTAAATGAGGACCACCACCTTAAATAAGGCTGTAAAACAGGAGTAGCGCATTTTGACAGTTTCCGAAAGTCTATCAGAGTTCAATACCGCCTTAAATAAGGTATATCGCCTTAAATAAGGATGTAAAACGGGTGGCACATTTTGTCTGCTTAACATGTAAATCATAATGAACTTCCACCTTAAATAAGGATGTAAAAACACAGGTTGGCACATTTTATCAGCTTCAAATGTCTATCTATCCACCTTAAATGAAAACTACCACCTTAAATAAGGGTGTAAATAAAGGATACAGCTTCCAAAAAGTCTATCACAGTTCAATACCCCTTAAATAATGTATGCTCCCTTAAATAAGGATGAAACAACACAGATTGGCACATTTTGTCAGTTTCAAATGTCTTCCAGAATAAATTTTCACCTCAAATGAGGATTACCGCCTTTAATAAGAGTGTAAAACAGGAGTAGCGCATTTTGGCAACTTCTAAAATTGTATTAAAGCTCAATACCACCTTAAATAAGAGTCACCACCTAAACAAGGTTGATGTGCTGATGTGATACCACTGTTTTTACATCCTTAATTAAGGCGGTATGCCTTAAGGATGTCAATACAGTGGTAGCACATTTTTCTGCTTGAAATGTCTGTCGAAATAAATTTCCACCCTAAATGACAACTAACACCTTAAATAAGGGTGTAAAACAGGAGTAGCGCATTTTGGCAGCTTCTAAAATTATTTCAGCTCAATACCACCTTAAATAAGGATTGCCACCTTAATTAAAGATGTGAAAAAAGTGGTAGCACATTTTTTTGGAATTCAATACCTTGAATAAGGGTGTAAAAACAGAACTAGTGCATTTTGACATCTTCCGAGAGTCTATCAGAGTTCAATACCACCTTACATAAAGACTACCACCTTACATAAAAATGCAAAAACAGTGGTAGCACATTTTATCAGCTCCAAAAGTTAAGCAGAGTTCAATATCAACTTAAATAAGGTATACCGCCTTAAAAAGGGGTAGCAAATTTTGTCCTCTTACCATGTAAATCAGAATGTACTACCCTTTCAATAAGGATGTAAACACACAGGTTGGCACATTTGGTCAGTTTCAAATGTCTATCAGAATAAATTTCCACCTTAAATTTGGATTACCGCCTTAAATAAGGATGTAAAAACAGGGTTAGCACATTGAATCAGCTCCAAATGTCTATTGGAATAAATTTCCACCTTAAATGAGGACTACTGCCTAAATAAGGATGTAAAGACAGGAGTAGCACATTTTGACAGCTTTCAAAAGTCTAATTGGAGTTCAATACCACCTTAAATAAAGACTACCACCTTAAATAAAAATGCAAAAACAGTGGTAGCACATTTTATAAGCTCTAAAAGCTAAGCAGAGCACCACCTTAAATAAGGTATACCACCTTAAATAAAGATGTAAAAACACAAGTAGAGCATTTTGACAGCTTCCGAAAGTTTAGCATAATTCAATACCACCTTAAATAAGGTATACTGCCTTTAATAGGGACGTAAAAAAGGGGTAGCACATTGTGTTCGCTTACCATGCAAATCAGAATGAACTACCCTTTAAGTATTAAGGATGTAAACACACAGGTTGGCACATTTGGTCAGTTTCAAAAATCTTTCCGCCTTAAATACCGCCTTAAATGAGGATGTAAAAACAGTGACAGCACATTTAATCAGCTCCAAATGTCTATTGGAATGAACTACCACCTGAAATGAGGATGTAAAAACATGTAGCACATTATGCGCGCACACACACACACACACACACACACACACACACACACACACGCGCACACACACACACACACACACACGCGCACACACACACACACGCACACACGCACACACACACACAAAAGAATACAATGAGCAGACCCGTCTAAGATGAAAATATAAAACACGTCTTCTTTATTTCCTGTATATAGACATATACCACTTGAGATTTGGAGAAGAGCACATATGAAGGCTATTTTTAATGATGGATCTCATCAGACAGCTGAATGCAGAGACAGAAAAGATCTCAATTACAAATAGTAAAAAAACCAACAAAAAACATCAGAAATTAAACCTCTAAAACATTTCTAACGCAGATACAGAAGTCTGTCAAATACAACTGTCTGCAAGTGGCTAATAACTGTTTTCATCTGTACACGAGAGAAAAGATTTGTACAAAATAAGAGATCTACCACTCAATAGGAGATGGATCATAACAGTACATAATATGTACAATATCAGATGAAGCCGTGGAGTAGGGGGACGCGGACTAAAGGACACTTTGCAGTATTTTTCTTTGTCGTCAAATGAGTGAAATTCACCACAATAAAAGCTCGGGAAAGAAACGTCTCTTATTTTGAGTGATCCTTTTTTGGACACCGGCGTTTTCCGGAGGAGAAATGAATCTTTCGTCGACTACGTTTGAAGCTCTACAGTCATAAAGAGAAGAGAATTTAAATTAAACGCAGAAAACACAGATATTAACGTTTGGAGACTGAAAAAAATGAGCTATTGTAATTTTGCACATTCAAATTGAACACCGACAAGCTTATAAGGGCCGAGAAAATATATATATATATATATATATATATATTAAAATAAAAGTGCGAGCGTCTGAAATCACGTCACGGACAAACGCAGACCAGAAGATAAACAGTTCAAACCAGGCGAAACCGGATGGAAGTTCAAACAATGGTTCAGAAGGATTCATAAAGAAGTAAAATAAAGAGGCGTTCAAGTTTATCAGGAAGTCTATCGTTGGGCTCGTTCGCTAAAAATCGTTTATTTATGCCATTACAGTTATCCTTCATCTACAGAAAGGCACTCTATGCAAATAAAGGCTTGGTCGAAAGAGAAAGTGGGCGAATAAACGCTTGAATATTGCCTGTTAGTAATGCTTGTACTTTTAAATTTGCGTTTACGTTAACAAACAAAACTAAATAAAACATAGTAAGGCCGTTTACCATTGTTTGAACAACCAAAACCCTCCCCTGGACGAACTTATTGCCAAAGAATTCGCACAAACGTGTTTTTTTTTTCTTATCGATGTTTCGAACGGCAAACGTTAAGACTGAAATGACACGTAAAAGACACAAACCACCGAAGAGACCAAAAGTGCTGCTCTCTCGGCCTCCGAACAACCTGAGAATCGCTCCGAATACAGTCACGTCAAGTGCTCATGCGCCTGTTTTCATTCGCTACAGGCACAGCGTTTAAGAGAGAGAGAGAGAGAGAGAGAGAGACAGATGAACGAAAGAGGACAGAAAGGACTGGACGAGGGTGTGGGACGGGATAGTTTGCGGGTCCGCTGCGTCGGTGAGACTGGGCCGGTGTTCTGACGAAATGTGCTAAATCCGCAGAATGTGCTAGCGCTAGATCTGACATGTTTCATCTAAAAAAAAAACAAGGGAAACACATCTTATTCACTTCAAATGTGTACTGGAATAAACTTCCACCTTAAATTAAGACTGCCACCTTAAATTGGGACTACCACCTTAAATTAGGACTGACACCTTGAATTAAGACTGACACCTTAAATTGGGACTACCACCTTAAATTAGGACTGACACCTTGAATTAAGACTGACACCTTAAATTGGGACTACCACCTTAAATTAAGACTGACACCTTGAATTAAGACTGACACCTTAAATTGGGACTGACACCTTAAATTAAGACTGACACCTTAAATTAAGACTGCCACCTTAAACTAGGACTGCCACCATAAATTGTGAATACCACCTTAAATTAAGACTGCCACCCTAAAAATTATGACTGTCACCTTAAATTGGGGCTACCACCTTAAATTAAGACTGCCACCTTAAATTAGGACTACCACCTTAAATTATGACTGCCACCCTAAAAATTATGACTGTCACCTTAAATTGGGGCTACCACCTGAAATTAAGAGTGCCACCTTAAATTGGGGCTACCACCTTAAATTAGGACTGCCACATTAAATAAGGACGTAAAAACAGGAGTAGCACATTTTGTCAGTTTCCAAATTACAATTAGAGTTACATACTACCTTAAATAAGGATTTCAACCATAAATTGGGGCTACCACCTTAAATTAAGACTGCCACCTTAAATTAGGACTACCACCTTAAATTATGACTGCCACCCTAAAAATTATGACTGTCACCTTAAATTGGGGCTACCACCTGAAATTAAGAGTGCCACCTTAAATTGGGGCTACCACCTTAAATTAGGACTGCCACATTAAATAAGGACGTAAAAACAGGAGTAGCACATTTTGTCAGTTTCCAAATTACAATTAGAGTTACATACTACCTTAAATAAGGATTACAACCATAAATTGTGAATACCACCTTAAATTAAGACTGCCACCTTAAATTAGGACTACCACCTTAAATTATGACTGCCACCCTAAAAATTATGACTGTCACCTTAAATTGGGGCTACCACCTGAAATTAAGAGTGCCACCTTAAATTGGGGCTACCACCTTAAATTAGGACTGCCACATTAAATAAGGACGTAAAAACAGGAGTAGCACATTTTGTCAGCTTCCAAATGTCAATTAGAGTTACATACCACCTTAAATAAGGATTACAACCTTAAATGAAGACAGAAAAAACAGAAGTAGCATATTTGGGCAGCTTCCAAATGTCCATCCGAGTTGAATACTACCTTAAATAAGGTTGTAAAAACACAGGTTGGCACATTTTGTCAGCTTTAAAGGTCAATCAGAATAAATTTCCACCTTAAATGAGGACTACCGCCTTAAATAAGGCTGTAAAAACAGGGGTAGCGCATTTTGTCAGCTTCAAAATGTCTATCAGAGTTAAATACCACCTTAAATAAGGTATAGCACCTTAAATAAGGATGTAAAAAAACAGGAGTAGCCCATTTTGTCAACTTCCAAATGTCCATCAGAGTTTTTTAACCCTTATTTAAGGTGGTATCTAACTGATTGACATTTGGAAGATTGACATACTGACTGCTTCTAAATGTCTATTGGATTGAGCTACCACCTTAAAATAAAGACGTTAAAACAGCTGTAACACATTTTGTCCACTTAACGTGTAAATCAGAATAAACTACCACCTTAAATAAAGATGTAAAAACACAGGTTGGCACATTCTGTCAGCTTCAAGTGTCTATTGGAATAAATGTCCACCTTAAATGAGGACTACTGCCTTAAATGAAGGTGTAAAAACAGAAGTAACGCATTTTGACAGCTTCCAAAAGTCTATCAGGTTTCAATACCACCTTAAATAAGGTTGTAAAAACAGAGAGAGCACAATTTGTCAGCTCTAAATGTCTATAGGAATGGACTTCCACCTTAAATAATGATGTAAAAACACAGGTTGGCACATTCTGTCAGCTTCAAGTGTCTATTGGAATAAATTTCTACCTTAAATGAGGACTACTGCCTTAAATGAAGGTGTAAAAACAGAAGTAATGCATTTTGACAGCTTCCAAAAGTCTATCAGGTTTCAATACCACCTTAAATAAGGTTGTAAAAACAGAGAGAGCACAATTTGTCAGCTCTAAATGTCTATAGGAATGGACTTCCACCTTAAATAATGATGTAAAAACACAGGTTGGCACATTCTGTCAGCTTCAAGTGTCTATTGGAATAAATTTCTACCTTAAATGAGGACTACTGCCTTAAATGAAGGTGTAAAAACAGAAGTAACGCATTTTGACAGCTTCCAAAAGTCTATCAGGTTTCAATACCACCTTAAATAAGGTTGTAAAAACAGAGAGAGCACATTTTGTCAGCTCTAAATGGCTATTGGAATGAACTTCTACCGTAAAATAAGGATGTAAAAACATGTAGCACATCATGTCAGCTTCCAAATGTCCATCACAGATAAATGCCGGCTTAAATGAGGATGTACTGTAAAAACAGGGGTAGCAAGTAGAACCCACTGTCAGCTTTCAAATGTCAATCATCATAAAATGTTGAAAATGTGTTCACGTATTATTAGAGTGGTAGCTCATTTCAAAAGATGTTTAGAGCTGACAAAGTGTGCTACCCCTAATTTTACATCCTTATCTAAGGTGGAAGTCCTAATTTAAGGTGGATGTCCAAATTTAAGGTGGATGTCCAAATTTAAGGTGGATGCCTAATTTAATGTGAAAGTCCTAATTTAAGGTGGAAGTCCTAATTTAGGGTGGATGCCTAATTTAAAGTGAAAGTCCTAATTTAAGGTGGATGCCTAATTTAATGTGAAAGTCCTAATTTAAGGTGGAAGTCCTAATTTAGGGTGGATGCCTAATTTAAAGTGGAAGTCCTAATTTAAGGTGGAAGTCCTAATTTAAAGTGGATGCCTAATTTAAAGTGGAAATCCTAAGTTAAGGTGGAAGTCCTAATTTAAGGTGGAAGTCCAATTTTAAAGTGGAAGTCCTAATTTAAGGTGGAAGTCTTAATTTAAGGTGGAAGTCCTAATTTAAAGTGAAAGTCCTAATTTAAGGTGGAAGTCCTAATTTAAAGTGGAAGACCTAATTTAAGGTGGAAGTCCTAATTTAAGGTGGAAGTCCAAATTTAAAGTGGAAGTCCTAATTTAAGGTGGAAGTCCAAATTTAAGGTGGAAGTCCAAATTTAAGGTGGAAGTCCTAATTTAAGGTGGATGTCCAAATTTAAGGTGGATGTCCAAATTTAAGGTGGATGCCTAATTTAATGTGAAAGTCCTAATTTAAGGTGGAAGTCCTAATTTAGGGTGGATGCCTAATTTAAAGTGAAAGTCCTAATTTAAGGTGGATGCCTAATTTAATGTGAAAGTCCTAATTTAAGGTGGAAGTCCTAATTTAGGGTGGATGCCTAATTTAAAGTGGAAGTCCTAATTTAAGGTGGAAGTCCTAATTTAAAGTGGATGCCTAATTTAAAGTGGAAATCCTAAGTTAAGGTGGAAGTCCTAATTTAAGGTGGAAGTCCAATTTTAAAGTGGAAGTCCTAATTTAAGGTGGAAGTCTTAATTTAAGGTGGAAGTCCTAATTTAAAGTGAAAGTCCTAATTTAAGGTGGAAGTCCTAATTTAAAGTGGAAGACCTAATTTAAGGTGGAAGTCCTAATTTAAGGTGGAAGTCCAAATTTAAAGTGGAAGTCCTAATTTAAGGTGGAAGTCCAAATTTAAGGTGGAAGTCCTAATTTAAGGTGGAAGTCCTAATTTAAGGTGGAAGTCCAATTTTAAAGTGGAAGTCCTAATTTAAGGTGGAAGTCCAAATTTAAAGTGGAAGTCCTAATTTAAGGTGGAAGTCCAAATTTAAGGTGGAAGTCCAAATTTAAAGTGGAAGTCCTAATTTAAGGTGGAAGTCCTAATTTAAGGTAAAAGTCCAAATTTAAGGTGGAAGTCCTAATTTAAGGTGGAAGTCCAATTTTAAAGTGGAAGTCCTAATTTAAGGTGGAAGTCCTAATTCAAAGTGGAAGTTCTAATTTAAGGTGGAAGTCCTAATTCAAAGTGGAAGTTCTAATTTAAGGTGGAAGTTAACTCTAACACATTTGAAGCAGAGAAGTTGTGATAGAGCCCCTGTGTTTTTAGATGAAACATGACAGATTTAGATACACTCTGAGGGTTTAGCACATATCGTCAGAACACCGGGTTTGGTTTGAGATGTGTGTGTGTGTGTGTGTATTTGTGTGTGCATGTGCTTGTGTCCTCTAGTGGCCATCCTGAGTGCCGATCATGTCCTCTGCACGCCGGTGTGTTTCCAGCGCCTTCACGGTGCTCGTGTCCTGAGGAAGCTCAGACTTACGCCGCATCAGCGGACGCTCCTTACGCTGCTCTCTGTGCAACTGAACACACACAACAACACACACAAGATTACGTCTATATAAACACACAGTTTAAGCATAATGAAAAATTACTCTTGCCCTCAACTGCATACTGTGATTTCGGAAAGATCAAGTGATGCTTGTGTATCAACAAACTATGATTTACATCTTACTAGATATTCACATTTTTAAATTTTCAATAATATTTTCATGATTTTAAATTGAATAAATGCAGCTTTGTTGAGCAAGAGGCTTGTTTCTTACTGGAGTGGCTTCTTCTTCTACAGTTTTCTTCAGCATCAGGACGTCTTCAAGCATCGGCCCATCAGTCTCCATGTCCATCGGACTGCAGAGGCTATTGGCGTCGATGTACATGAGAAACTAAAGCACAAACAGCATTAATAAAACTTCTAAAAACAGAATAAAAAAATAAAAATAATAAATAATATAAAAACACATAAATATGAATGAATGAAAATAAAATAATATGAAATAGCATAGATGGTTAAATAGATAAACAGACAAACAGACCTAAACTAACTAGCCTAGATGGATGGAATTAAAATTGATTTATTATAATACAATTGATTCAATAATAATTTAAAAATTTAACTATAAAAACAATCACATTTATAAAATATTAAATAAATGAAAAAAATATTAAATATTTTTTTAATAAATGTAAAAATAAATATAAGAATATAAATAAATATGAATTATTGAAATGAAATGAAAATAAAAATAATATAAAGCAACATAGAAAGACTAATTAAAGTTACATAATTAAAATACAATTCAATAAAAATTGTATTAATTAAAAATATATTTTTAGAAAATTCTATAAAACAAATATGAATTAATGAAATGAAAATAAATGAAATAATCATAAAATGTACCTAATACCTAATAAAATAACAATAATAAATAGTTAAATGAAATAAATAATTAAAATAAATTAATTAAAATAAAATTCAATTAAAATTAATTTGATTAAAAAATAAATTTGAAAATAAGAAAATTAAAATCTATAAAATTTATAAATAAATGAATATGAATGAAATTAAAATAAATAAAAAATGTTTTTTTTTATTAAACGGACTGACGGACTAACAGACAGACAGAGAGACGGACGGACGGACGGACAGACAGACGGACAGAAGGATGGATGGATAGATGGACAGAAGGATGGATGGATAGATGGATAGATGGATGGAGGGATGGAAGAATGGATGAATGGACGGACGGACACAGACAGACAGACAAGACAGACGGATGGAAGAATAGATGAATGGAAGGACACACAGACAGATGGACAGACAGACAGATAAATATATATATGGATAGATAGACAGACGGACGGATGGAAGGATGGCTAGATAGATAGATGGCAGACAGACAGATGGAAGGATGGAAGAATGTATGAATGGACGGACGGACGGACAGACAGACGGATAGATAGACGGACGGAAGGATGGAAAAATGGATGAATGGACGGACAAAAGGACAGACAGACAAACACAGACAGACGGATGGATGGAAGAATAGATGAATGGGAGGACACAGACAGACGGACAGACAGATGGATAGATAGATGGACGGACAGACAGACGGAAGGATGGAAGAATGTATGAATAGACGGACAGACGGATAGACGGATGGAAGGACGGACAGACAGACGGATAGATAGATGGATGGAAGGATGAAAGAATGTATGAATGGATGGACGGACGGACGGACGGATAGATGGATAGATAGACGGATAGACGGACAGACGGACGGAAGGATGGAAAAATGGATGGACAAAAGGACAGACAAACAGACAGACGGACGGATGGACGGATGGATGGGTGGATTGATGGATGGGTGGATTGATGGATAGATAGATTTAATAAATTAAAATTAATAAAAATTAAATAAAAAATAAGAAAAAAAATATAAAATAATAATAATATAAAAAATAAATTTAAATAATCATCTAAAAAAATATAAATGAAATGAATATAAAAATAGAATAAAAAAGTTAGATATAGCCAGCCATACAGACAGAAAACAAAAAAAAATCAATAAAGTAATTAATTAAATTAAAATTAAATTAAATGCAGAAAATTTTAATTGATGAGAAGATCACAAGAAGTGTTATGAATATTCATGCACTGGTAATGAGATGCGCTCACCTGTGGGTTTGATTTGGCGAGATTCTCGATCTTGATCCAGGCCTCCTCGCGCTCTTTCCACTTGGCTTTCTCTCTAGTTTCACACACAGAGAAGAGTAAAAACTGAGTGAAGAGAGCTCGTGACAGTGTGTGAGAGTTACTGAAAGCTCTTCCTACTTGTTTTTCTCGGCTCTGAACTGCTGTGTGCAGTCATCAAACAGCTTCTGGTTCATCTCCATAAACAGCTTCAGAGCGTTGTAGATCAGCCCGTGAATCGTCCTCAAAACAGGAAGAGGAAACCGTCTTTAGTTCTGTGCTTGTTTTGTTGTGTTTTAACCCATTAAACATCACTTTAACTTACATCACATTTTTACAACTAAACCCTAATCCAATCACGACACACTATATATCAGCGGAAAGGTCCAGGACTTCTGAATACATCTTTCACCTCAGTTTTTAGTTACATAGGAAGAGCAACAGATTAAAGCACATTTACTGTCAGCCAACAACCTGTGGGAGCATTTATGAATATATTTTTAAACCATAATATTATAAAATCTACCCATAAAGCAATCATGACCAACTATATATCAACTGAAAGCTTAAAATGTCTAGTTTTTATATCTGAGGATTTTGGATAGACATTACTGACCGACAGTTCTTTATTATTGTGCAACAAGAATACTCAGAGTTGTAAAGCATTACTTTGCTACAGCAATCCACATTAAACATTGTGTTTAGATGATTTTAAAAGCTAAATTCAACTCAAATACCACCAATCTGCCCAAACTACAACAGAATTTGATGTCTACTTTACAAATACTGTTGAACGATCTTAATGAGAATTGGATTAATAGCTCTTGTTTTGCTAATGGCTAACAGTGTGTGCTTTACCAGAACTCTAGTCATTTGGACAGCATAGTACCTTTATTTGTTAGTTAGTTTAGGGAGACGTTGCCACATGTGTAATTGTGTTTTGAAGTAGTTATGAAGTGTAGTTAAGCGGCGTGCTGAAGATTACGCTTTTGTTTCTGCATTTTTCTTTGGTAAATAGTTTAGTGCAGGGGTCACCAAACTTGTTCCAGGAGGGCCGGTGTCCTGCAGATTTTAGCTCCAGCCCTAATCAAACACACCTGAACAAGTCAATCAAGCTCTTTCTAGGTATGCTTGAAACACCCAGGCAGGTGTGTTGAGGCAAGTTGGAGCTAAACCCTGCAGGGACACCGGCCCTCCAGGACTAAGATTGGTGACCCCTGGTAGAGATCTGCACGGGACTAAATTTTGAATCCCGCTCCCGCCCGCCAGGTTTTAGCCCGAACCCGACCGCTCCCGCTTACATTAAGCACTTGTTGTCCCGCTGCACGACCCGCCCCGTTTGTCTGTATAAACACACACACACACACAGCACCAAGCACACACACACTGACAAAGCTCTTTCTCTCTCTCATTCGCGCACTAACACACACACATAAGCACCAAGCACACACACAGGCAAAGCTCTCGCTCTCGCTCTCGCTTGCTCGCTCTCTCTCTCTCTCTCTCTCATTTGCGCGCGCACACTAACACACACACACACATAAGTACCAAGCGCACACACACAGGCAAAGCTCTCTCTCTCTCTCATTCGCGTGCGCGCACACATCTCTCATTCGCGCATGCGCACACGTACACATACACATATACATACACACATACACATTTCATTTACACACATACATACGCGTGCTCACTCGGGAGTCGGGAGTGATATTGCTAGACGGCCCGCTCCCGTCCCAAATTAAACCCGTTAGAGACCGCTCCCACGATTTATTCGGAAATGTATACCCGCGCCGCAGAAATCTGGTCGGGTGCAGACCTCTAAGCCCTGGTTGAGTGGGTCGGGGTTTAGTTAGATCCTTTTGTTATATTCAATTCTTTGTTTTGGCAACACTCCTGTTTTTCGTTTAAGTCATTTATTTAAGAAATTACATTTACATTACATCTAATATTCATTGTTTGACATTCTCTGTTTAATAAATACTTACTTTTTGTTTCACTTGACCAGCAGTGTCTTCTCATTTTTCATCCAGCATCATTAGAGACTCACTGACTGTTACGTTTCATCCATTTAACATCTTAATAACTTAAACACGCAACACTATACTGGGGCATCAGGACTCACAAAGACCACATGTTAAGCGCCCCCTGCTGGCCTCACGAACACCACTTCCAAAAGCAACCTAGTGTTCCCATGTGGTCTCCCATCCAGGCACTGACCAGGCTCAGCCCTGCTAGGTGAGTACCCAGTCTTGGGCTGCAGGGTGATCTAGCTGTGGCATTTCACCCTGAATGTCAATGGAAGTGTTTCCTTTATCAAGTCTGATTATAACAAATACAATTAATTCATGATTACCACTAGAGGCTGGGGGATATTTACACACGGCAGACACACAACTGGGTTTAAACCTCTATAAAAGTGAGTTCTATAATCGATGCCCTTTAAAAGTCGTGCATTGTAGGAATAAGTGTTTTCAATGCATCTTTTTTCCATGTGACAAATCATCTTCAGAATGACTAGATATTATTGTTTATTAATGTTGTCAGCGAGCGGTGTGAAGTGTGCTTTCTGAGACTCACTTATTCCAGTGGGTTTTGGAGTTTCTGTAGAGTGAAGGGAACATGATGGGCAGGATTTTGGCTGCGTTATCGCTGATTAAACTCATGATGTACTCATTATTCCAGTAGTACAGCGCTCGCTCCGCTACCTGACAAACACAGCACACAAAATTACACAAACACAGTCAGGAATACCTCGATGTTTTGCACTTGAGATTTACACACATTCTGACAGCTGAATAAATGAGCTTTCCATTGATGCTGGCTTTGTTTAGACTAGGGGTGTCCAAACTCGGTCCTGGAGGGCTGCTGTCCTACATCTTAGGGTGCTTTCACACCTGTGAATGGATTCAGTTGTTCCGAAACAGAGATTACAATTGTTATATTGTTGCTCTTTGCTCTTGGAGCGGTTCGCTTTCACACTGCAAAGTTTCTAATCAGATCAAAAGAGCTAAAACAAGTCACGTGTGAGTAAACTCTCCTTACATTGGTCAGAGTGTCAGGGTTTATTTTGCAGCGTCCCGCTCAGCTGTCAGGAGAGGTGGTGGTTTGGTGGTGATTGACAGGGTGCGCGCGACATGTCTGAGGAGGGACGCGGTGGGGAGGGGTGAGAAGGGTGCGCGACGATGCCTATTTGAGGGAGGGAGAGGCAAGATTACCGGGAGATCATCACTCGTTTGCGGGCATCCGGAGACTCGTGAAACTTCCCGCCCTACTCATAATTCTCTCTTCATATAGTCATATGCCTATTACATATCCATCAAGCTCTCCAGTGTAAACGCAGCCTTTGACAGAGGAAACAGACAAAACAAGCACACAGAACCGTATCGTATCGCTCAGTGGAAACGAGCAATCATTCATTCCTTACCCATAACTTGTGGTGTTTTAAACTGAATCAAATCATTAAAGTTAAGCATCATTAGGATTGACGGCTGTTTCACAGCGCATATGGAGAGCAGAAGAAGCACGCAGGCGTTTGCTTTTCACACCAGCTGCGTCTGCAGCGCACAGCTCTTCGGCAGCTGCTGCACAAGGCAAGGCAAGTTTATTTATATAGCACGTTTCATACACAGTGGCAATTCAAAGTGCTTTACATAAACAAGAATAAAAGAAACAAGTAAAATAAAAATAAAAACAAATAATAAAAATTAATAAAAATAAAACAAAACAAAAAACGGGTAAAATGTGATATAAAAGAATGAAGAAGAAGAGAAAAACTTAATAGTGCGATCTGTCGGACGCAGCACAGGGCTCATTCAGTAAAGGCACAGCTAAACAGATGTGTTTTCAGTCTTGATGTGAATGTGCCTAATGTTGGAGCACGTCTGATCATTTCTGGAAGCTGATTCCAGCAGCGGGGGGCGCTGTTAGTGGCTGAAGGCAGATTCACCCTGCTTTGACTGACCTCTTGGAACTTCTAGTTTATATGATCCTAAAGATCTGAGTGATCTGTTGGGTTTGTATTCAGTGAGCATATCTGTAATGTATTGAGCTCCTAGGCCATTTAGTGATTTATAGACCAGTAATAATACTTTAAACTCTATTCTGAATGTAACTGGCAGCCAGTGTAAAGACCTGAGGACAGGTGTGATGTGCTCTGATTTCCTGCTTCTGGTCAGAATTCTGGATGAGCTGCAACTGTCTGACTGTCTTTTTAGGAAGACCAGTGAGGAGTCCATTACAGTAATCCACCCTGCTGCTGATAAAAGCATGAGCAAGTTTCTCTAAGTCTTCACTGGAAACAAAGCATCTGATTCTTGCTATGTTTCTGAGATGATAGTATGCTGATTTACTGACTGCTTTGACATGACTGTTAAAACTCAGATCTGACTCCAGAGTCACACCAAGATTCTTGACCTTATTTTTTGTTGTTTGCCAGATCAATCTATCCCTGTCTATTCTCTCTAGTTACCCATCTCTCTCTACATACAAATACACTTTTTTTTTTTTTTTTACTTTTCATCTGCACCAAGGCCCGCAGCAACCTCCTCCCTTGCTGTTTTCTTAACCTGCAAATCTTTAGTTTAAAAGTGATATAGATCATACAGTACTGTCTGCTTCTCAAGCTCTATGAGGAGCGTCATTCATGTCTGGTGCACTCAGAAGACAGTCGACTGTGATGTTTGCTTTTGATTGTCAGGCTGTTGTAGGCAGAGTTATAATAATTTTTATACAATATAGCTGTAAGAGCCAGTTATGCATAATTAATTTGTGATAATAATTTAGTCAAAAAGGTTCAAACATGGTGAAAATTGATATTTAAACATAATAAGAATTCATTGTGATTGTATTATCCAAAATGCATAATTTAATAATTCATACAATTTAAAAACAGTTACTATGGTATTTTGGCTTCCGACAGCAATACGTCATGAGGTCATTAGTTCATACGTTTAAGTCAGATTGCAGTTATTGATGTTCGCAGAAACACAGTGTTTTGACCGAGCTGATCAAGTCTATTGTAACTTTGTATTTTTGTTTGCATTTCTTCAGTAAACTTTTTTAAAAGAAGATTCGGTCTCACTCACGTTATTGCAAATACAAGCTGCAAAAAGGTGGTACATAAGGATTTTGCACGAAAGGTGTGCCACTACAATTGCTCTAACGATATTTATACATGATCAAACTAGTGTTACTTTCTCCACTTCAGTAATGTCCAGCGGCAGAGTAACAGCTTGTGCAAAGGATACGACAAACAGAAGTAATCAGCTCCCGTGTGGAATAACTTGAGTGAACATAAAACAAAGCTGAATCAACCTTCTTCCTCTGCTTTAGCTGCACAGTGAGCTCACATCATCCAGCATGCGTGTCAAACTACACTACCCACAATACACTTCGCTCTGGACTATAACTCCTGTAAATAGCAGTCTTAAAGCGGCCGCTTCTATTCCCCCTCTCCTGCAACACTAGCGCGCAATTCAAGCAAAACTGATACTACAGTTGTTTTACATTTGGTTTAGTAGTTCAGGCCTAAATAAATGTTTCTTGCTGTTTTTAATCGCTTAAGTTCATTTGTTTGACTCTAAATAAATGAGTTGATATTATTAACGCATTTATTGGGTAAAATTACTGTCATTCAATGTGTTTTGGTCATTATCAATGCACTGTCACTTTAATTGAGCGTGAGCAGCAAAAATAGACCCAGCGCCGAAACTATCGCTGCACTGCTACTTCAGCGACGCTCACGCTGCTGTGCGGTATGAAAGCTCTAATCTGTTTACATGGACGCCGAAAAAACACGCGCTGCTTACGCTTGCGGTGTGAAACAGGCTTGAGAGTGAACGCACCTGGAAATGTGGGCTGGACACACACTTGGCGAGCTGTCTGAACAGCGGCTCCATCACCTTCACAAACTCTGAGGGTTCGATGACGTCCAGGATCTCCTCCAGCTCGTTCAGAAACATCACCTCTTTCGGACTGTGCGTTTTGGGCCAGTATTTTAGGAGAGCCATGACCACCTGAAAAACACCAACACACACCTCACAAACACTGCACAGCACGCTGAGACTGCTGGAGGAAGAGCAGACTTTGTTCAACACATTTCTAGTCATAATAGTTTAATAACTCATCTCTAATCACTGATGTATTTTCTCTTTGGACATAATATTAGACTAGATATTCTTCAAGACACTTCTATACAGCTTAAAGTGACATGTAAAGGCTTCACTAGGGTAATTAGGGTAAAGTTAGGGTAATTAGGCAAGATATTGTATAACAGTAAATTGTTCTGGAGACAATCCAAAACTAATATTGCTTAAGGGGGCTAATAAAATAGCTTTAAAAAAATTTAAAACTGCTTTAATTCAAGCCGAAATGAAACAAATAAAACTTTTTTCCAGAAGAAAAAATATTATAGGAAATACTGTGAACAATTCCTGAATTTGTCAAACATCATTTAGGAAATATTTGACATAAACATTCACAGGAGGGCATTTAATTCTGACTTAAACTGTATGTATAAAAGATAAAATCAAGCTTATGATACACAACTAAATTGAGCAAGTGAACAGCAGGTGGCGCTAAAACTCACAGGCTCAGTGAGTGTGCTGTCCTTCTCCAGAAACTGAACCACACAGTAAGCCAGCTAATGGAGAAACAACACAAAAACACAGTATTTACCTTCATATTCATGCCTTTTATACGATAATACACACATTCATCAGTAATATGTGATTTATATTGTCCATTATACACTCAACAGCATTAATTTACATCTGGTGCATCATATGTTAAATTAAAGTATAACAAATACTATTTTTATACAAGTTATCCCATCTAAATTGGAGTAGGAGACAAATCATTCATTTAAAAATAAAACAATATGCATTTATATTAAGCACAGTCAAATATATGATCATATAATTTATATATTATAATATTTTTTGTTTACATAGAGAGATCATGAATTATAAATGATTTCAACAAGATGATATAAGATATATTGTAGTTTATAAAAATATTTTATATAACACATTTGCTAATGTATACAAAAAAAATTAATTGGTAATTTTATAATAAGACGAATATAATATAATATAATATAATATAATATAATATAATATAATATAATATAATATAATATAATATAATATAATATAATATAAAAAATAAAATATAATATAATATAAATAATAAAATTTAAAAATATATAATATAATACAAATAAAAAAATATAAATAATAAAATATAATAAAATAATATATAATAACAATATAATAAAATAAAATATAAATAATAAAATATACTAAAATAAAATATAATTTAATATAATAAAATAAAATATAAATAATAAAATATACTAAAATAAAATATAATTTAATATAATAAAATATAACTAATATAATAAAATATTATTTAATACAATAAAATATAATAATATAAATAATAAAATAAATTATAATATAATATAATAAAATATAAATAATAAAATATAATAACATAAAATATAATAACAATATAATGTAATATAATAAAATGAAATATAAATAATAAAATATACTAAAATAAAATATAATTTAATATAATAAAATATAACTAATATAATAAAATATAATTTAATACAATAAAATATAATAATATAAATAATAAAATAAATTATAATATAATATAATACAATATAAATAATAAAATATAATAACATAAAATATAATATAATATACTCAAAAATAATATAATATAAAATAATATAATAAAATATAATAACATTTAATATAAAATAAAATAATATAATAATATATAATATAACATAATAAAATAAAATATAATATAATAAAATATAATATAATGTAAAACAATATAATATAATATAATATAATATAATATAATATAATATAATATAATATAATATTAGTTTAAATATTGTTTACATAATACATTAACGTTTATATATAGAGATCATAAATTATGCTACTTTTTTCAGTCTTTTTCAATTATTATTTTTTTTTTTTGCTGATTATTAATCCCTCATGCTTACAGAAAATATATACATTTGAATACACATATTTTACAATATTGTAAACTGTGAAGAAAAAACAAATAGTTTTGCATCATTTCATGAACATAAGATATCCAAAATAGTGTTTCCTCATTCAATCGTGAAGCGTGCATGAGAAAGTCAATAATCTGCCGTACCTGTGGGTGATAAACACTGAGGGACTTCACTTTATGCAAAGGTAACAAAACTTTTAAAAGGAAGATTTTGTGCTCTTCTTTCAGTGGTAAGGCAAAGCCATTGATGATGCTGAAGGAGGAGAGAAAACACACATCAATCACTCTCACACACTCGCCACATCACAGTTAACCCTTGTGAGTTGTTTAGATCGACTCCCCTTTGGTTATGTTAGTGCCCCATTGACTTCTATTATAATCACACTGCTCAGAGGAGTAAAACAGCAGATTATAGTGTGTGTGTGTGTGTGTGTGTGTGTGTGTGTGTGTGTGTGTATAGAAATAAACTTGCTGTTCTAAGGGCTAAGGGGATTATTTTTGAGTTTGTCAGACATATCAAGATAAGTGCACAAAGGTCTTATATACACTTACACAGAACACTAAATAAATCATATTGTATTTTTATAATAATAATTAAAATAATAATAATAGTTAAACATATACATGCATTTAAATGTCATTTTACATCCTAAATTGTGCCTGTTTTAATTTAAAGGGTCACGAAACACCAAAACACATGTTTTGAGCTGTTGACAGTCGTATATGTGTCCCACACTGCTAAAAACACTATTAGGACACCTATATTTCACTAAAAAGTGTAAATTGGTTGTTTTTGCGTTATTTCCAGCAAATTCGTACTTCCGGTTTGAAACGAATTTTTGAAGCTGCGTCACGGTCATGACATAATAGCGTGTATTCCAGCGTGCAGACTGGACGTCTGTGTCAGAGTGTGTCTTATTACATCTTACAGTGTGATGCATTAATGCATGAGTAAAGCTCGGTTCAAACCAATCAGCGCGCTCTATTGTGCAACTTCATTAATATTCATTACTGTCACAGTGTTTAGACGACAGAGACGCCACGTTGTGTTGGCAAAACAAGCGTGAAGTGTTGCTTTTATAGTTTGCTGCAGTGAAGTTTCGTTTTCATTTTCTCTCTGTGAGAGCGCAGCTGGAGTCACGTGTGGATTAACAGTGTACGCGACGCTCGACAACAATAACTTACGTGTCTAAGGAGGATTATTGTTTACCTAAGAGCTGTTCTCATCTGCAAACGCTGGGATCCAGATTCGCTGCTCGTCTCCTCTTAATAAAGACGCGGCTCTAGCTGCTGGTGATTGTCCTGTCTCTACAGATTTGGTAAGTGAGCGACCAGTGCTCTTTGTTTATTCAGTTCGTATTTTATTCGTATCAAACAAACTATTGCACCGAGTGTAAACAAGTTAGCACTACAACCAAACTATGTGTTAAGCACTATAACCAAACCTTGTGTTGGATTTTGTGACCGGAATAACACACGCGGCTTCCTGACACTACCTGCCGAGTGCATCTAAGTTTCCGGGAAATGCTGAGTTTTTTTTTCTCTCATTCACCATGCGGTATCAAACATTGCATAAAAATACACGCTTAGAGCAGATCCTCGAATCAAATATCTCGTTTGTCGCGAGGGACATGAATGAATTCCCTGAATGAAAGAGCCAAACTGCAGTTAAAGTCCAACATTTAATAATTTGGCAAATAATTCCACTACAGATGTCCATGTAAACACAGTCACTTTCTCCCCTGTGTGTGTGTTTTGACTCTGAAAGTCAGCGCGCCCAAATAGACACTCCCACATTAAGCCTCTTTTCTTCCTCCGACACTCCCCCCTAAACAGAGCTGGACACGCCCACTTTTGTGACTTTTTTCAAAGTAGAGGTGTGAAAACACCCTGCTGAAACCAGGGGGTTTCATGGCCCTTTAAATGAACTCCAAACGTTGAATATAGAATTCTGCATTATTTTTAAATGCCAGTGGGGGCGCCAATTCTCAACCTTAATTCAAAACAGGTCACAGTCTGTCATGAACTGAATGACTTGCTAGAATATTTGTATTAATCATCATTTATATATTATATTCTGCATACATTTAAGTAATATTAATGATCTACTTGTAAATTCAGCAGCTGGAAACCTCTTTTTCAGTGGTACCTAGAGCTCTCACCAGAAAGTCTGTGTGTGTGTGTGCGTGTGTGTGTGTGTGCGTGTGTGCGTGTGTGCATGTGTTTGATACATTCAAGTTCTTGTGAGTTAGCAAAGCAAGGCCCAGTAATATTTGTAATATTTTGATAGATTGATTTATTATTTTTATCTCTTTATATTGCTTTCCTTGTGTATATTTGATATATTTATGTGTAACTCAGTCGTGCTTTTCACATCTTTGTTTTTCATAGCCCTGGCATTGTTCTGTATGTGTGATTCATGCACTAATAAAAAAATTAATAAATAAAAGATTAGTTAAATGCTCATAAAACACTAATGCTTACGTAGACATGTGTAGCAGCATAACTGTGACTTTTAGATTTATTATCACGAGAAGCAGCAGAGACAACATTTACATGAGTCAAAAGAATACAACAGCAGTGTAACTGTAAACCAGCATATTGTAAAGAGGCTCAAACACTGAAACTGCTCTCACAAAACATAACATCACATTATTTACTGGTGCATTTGATCAAAATAAAAGAGCGTACAGTGAGCAGTACAGATCATAAAGCTAAAGACGGCTCATATCAGCTGCTGCTTTATCACTTGTAGATATTACTGGTACTGGGCAATGATTCATCTTAAAGTGCGTGCAAAAATACACACATACAAAAAACTATAATAATTTTAAAATATTCAAATATATGCACAGTTTTGTGTATGAATACACACACACACTCACACACTCACACACACACCCACACATACATACATACAAATAAATATATATAATCTTTTGTGTGTGTGAATGCCTCTGTATTTAAATATACATTATAACTATACACCACGGACATTTAGAGTTGAAACCAGATGTTTACATACACTCTAATAAAAGGGACATAACCATATTTTAATAAATGTCTGATAGTAAATCACACTAAACCTTTACTATTTTAGGTCTGTTAGGATTTCATAAATGATTTACATTTGCTAAATGCCAGAATATTGAGAGAATTATTTTTGGGAGAATTTTTTATTAATTTCTAGACAGTCAAAAGTTTTCACACATTTGCTTGGTATTTGTTTAGCTTTGCTTTTAAACTGTACAACTTTGCTCAAATGTTTTGGGTGTCCTTCCAAAAGCTTCTCACAATAGTTTGCAGGAATTTTGGCCCATTCCTCCTGACAGAATTGGTTTAGCTGAGTCAGATTAGCTGTTTCTACAGGATTGAGATCAGGGCTTTGTGATGGCCACTCCAAAACATTCACTCTGTAGCCCTTAAAGCACATTTTCACTAATTTGGTCATGGTCTGTTTGGAAGAGCCATTTGTGGCCAAGTTTTAATTTCCTGGCTGATGTCTTGAGATGTTGCTTCAGTATTTCTCCATAATGTTCTGTCTTCATGATGCCATCTATGCTGTGAAGTGGACCAGTCCCTCCTGCAGCAAAACACAACATGATGCTGCCGCCCCCATACTTCACAGTTGGGATGGTGTTTCTAGGCTTGTGCGCTTTCCCCTTTGTCCTCCAGATGTAACACTGGTCATTATGGCCAAACAGTTCAATATTAGCTCCATCAGAGCACAGGACATGTCTCCAAACATGAGTCTTTTTCCCAGTGTCATTTAGCTAAGTGTAATCTGGCTTTTGTTGTTGATTCTGACTTGTTGATTTTCCCATGTTGTCACAGAAGGAAGCAGTGTGTTTGAGCTTTTCCTTCAACACTATTCTACAGTTGTGCCTCACATTAACTCAAATGTCGTCAATTAGCCAATCAGAAACCTCCAAAACCCTGACATCATCATCTGAGCTTTTTCAGAGGCAGAATAATCTTATTGTGTGTAAACTTGACTTTCAAGAAGAGTTATAACAATTTCTCAAACAATATCTCTCTCATTATTCTGCTATTAAGCAGAACAGAAACACATTTGATGATCCTAACTTACCTAATAGAGAAACGTTTAGTCACATCACTGTATGCATGTATGTATATATTAAGTAAACAAACTTTTATGTTGTTATTATTATTGTATTAATATTAATATCTAAAAGTGATGTTATTGAACTATACCTCTTATTGTAAGAGATTTACTTTAATAAAATGCACCAGGTATGTGTTTTTGCATTATGTAAGAGCAGTTTTACATTTGTATATAGTTGTATTTGTATATAAAAAGATGTAATAAACAGACACAGCATACACAAACTTGTGCATATATTATGTAAAAACATATTTAATCTGAGCTGTTCAATTAATAGAAAATAATGTAAAGATATGGATCTGCGATGCACTTAAAAACTGTGTGTATATCTGAAAATAACGGCAAAATTACTTTTATTATCATCAGCCGCTCAATTTTAGTTTCTGTGCAATTGATGGTCACCGAGCACTGCTGCTCATACTATAATCATATTTAAAGACAGAAGTTGATTTGATTAAATGAAATAATAATGTTTTCATACCTTCCTAATATTTCCAGTAGTTCTGCTATTCCATTATGATGCTCTGTTTCATAGATGAACCTGCATGGAAATCAAACACAGACATTCTGAACTGATAATTATAAAGGACTAAATGACAGAAAATAAGGCACTTTGTAGCTTTTGCAGATGTTTTATAAGCCCAAACAGCAATATTAGGTGCTGAAGTGGAAAGTGTAAAAATAATATGATGAT